>NC_091458.1:158638995-158871495 GCF_027789765.1 Dendropsophus ebraccatus
TGAAAAATGGATGCATTTGTGTGCAACCTTTTTGATCTGTTTTTCCATTGACTTCCATTGTAAAAAAAAACGGATCAAAATGGATCAGTTTTTTTTTACGGACGCAAAAGTAGTGTCAGCTACGTTTGTGTCCGTCAAAAAAAAGAACGGATCCGTTTTGATCCGTTTTTTTTACAATTGAAGTCAGTGGAAAAAACGGATCAAAACGGATGCACACAAATAAATCCGTTTTTTTTTCACCCGTTTTTTGCAATAAACGGATTGCAAAAACGGATTGCAAAAACGCAGTGTGAACCTAGCCTAAGAAAATTCGTCTAACCTTGTCTTACCATCCTGGATTTTGTGTCCACCCCTCCAAACAGATTTATCTCTATAGTTGTGAACAAAAATCATCAACCGTTTGTTATTCCCTTTTATATGGTTCCTCCTCCGTGTCATTGAAACAATAAAATATTACCCCAAAAGTGTACAGTCTTTAGGCTTTGTACTTACAATGTTTTTTTTTATTGGCCATATAAATAATGATCATGCTATTTATTTATGGCTGTATTTTTGACTCAAAATGCTGACCATCTTAACCCATAGCTGCACCAGGACGTTACTGAATGTCTTCGTGCCGCTATGGGAGTTCAGAGGGGGGTCGCGCGGCAACCCCCCTCTGAACTGCCGCGATCCCGGGTGCCGCATGTAGCCCGGGATCGCGGCTATTAGTGGTCCGATCGCCGTGCCCGCTAATTAAGTACTTAGAAGCAGCTGTCAAAGTTGACAGCTGCTTCTAAATACTTGCTCATATCCATCCCTGGTGGTCTAGTGGGGGGATCGCCCCCCTGCGGCGCGATTGCGGGGGGGCGATCCCCGCATCCATCCCGGGCCGGGGTCTGCGCCATAATGGCGCTGATCCCGGCTCGGCATTCTATTGCTTTTGGCTGCAGCAGCCAAAAGCAATAGAACACCGATCTCATGGATTCATGCAGTATAACTATACTGCATGGATCTCTATGAGAGATCAGAGTGCATATACTAGAAGTCCCCCAGGGGGAATAACCCTAACCCCAGGGGGGGAATAACCCTAACCCCAGGGGGGCTTCTAGTATATGTGTAAAGTAAAAGAAAAATGTATTTTTAATAACACAAAATCCCCTCCCCTAATAAAAGTCTGAATCACCCCCCTTTCCCCATTTTATAAATAAAAATAAATAAATAAATTAATAAACAAACATGTTTGCTATCGCCGCATGCGTAATTGCCCGAACTATTAATTAATCACATTCCTGATCTCACACGGTAAACGGCATCAGCGCAAAAAAATCCCAAAGTGCAAAATTGCGCATTTTTGGTCGCATCAAATCCAGAATAATTGTAATAAAAAGCGATCAAAAAGTCATATATGTGCAATCAAGGTACCGATAGAAAGATCACATCATGGCGCAAAAAATGACACCTCACACAGACCCATAGACCAAAGGATAAAAGCGCTATAAGCCTGGGAATGGAGCGATTTTAAGGAACATATATTTTCTTTAAAAGGTTTTAATTTTTTACAAGCCATCAAATCAAATAAAAGTTATACATGTTACATATCGTTGTAATCGTAACAACTTAAGGAACATATATAACGAGTCAGTTTTACCCCAGGGCGAACGGAGTAAAAACAACCCCCTCCCCCCCCCCAAATAAAAAAAAAAAAACATTTTTTTTTTTCAATTTCACCACACATATAATTTTTTTCTGGTTTCCCGGCACATTTTAGGCAAAAATTACATCGGCCATAGCAAAGTACAATTAGTTGCGCAAAAAATAAGGGCTCATTTGGGTCTCTAGGTGGAAAAATGCAGGCGCTATGGCCTTATATACACGAGGAGGGAAAAACGAAAACGCAAAAATGAAAACTGGCTGTGTCCCCTAAGGGTTAAAATCAGTCACTGTGGAAAACCCAAACAACCGGATTGGGAGAGGAATTTACTACTGATCCAGCAGTGGTCGTAGTGACAGGTACCTTTAACCCCTAGACGACCTAGGACGTACCTGTATGCCTTGGAAGCCTGTCCCCAGACGACCCGGGGCGTACAGGTACATCCTGTGTTATGAAGCGCCCCTCCCCCAATAAAAGTTGAAATCACCCCCCTTTCCCATTATATAAATAAAACATATAAAAATAAACAAATAAATAAAATAATAATATACCATAGCGTGCGTAATTGGCCGATCTATTAAAATATAACAAGTGTCATCACGAACGGCGTAAATGAAAAGAGGGAAAAAAGCACCAGGATTACCAATTTTTTGTTACACTATATATAAACAAATTAATAAAAAGTGATCAAAACATCCGATCTACACAAATATGTTATTAATAAAAACTAGAGATCATGGCGGAAACAATGACACCCCATACAGCCCCGTAGGTGAAAAAATAAAACTGTTATAAGAGTCACAATACGGCCGTTTTATTAATTACTAATTTCATGAAAAAAAAATCTGTGTAAACCTGCATATGGTTGTGTTCGGACTGACCTATAGCATAATGGTATAATGTCGCTTTTACCATATAGTGCTTTACGTAGACACAGGAACCCCCCAAACGTTACCGTATTGCATTCTTTTTTCCAATTTCACTAATTTATATTTTCATAAATTAATATTTTTGGGGTTCCATCATACATGTTATGGTAGAAAGACGCCATTACAAAGTACAGCTATTCCTGAACAAAACAAGCCCCCACATGGCCTTGTAGATAGAAAAATGAAAGTGATAGTGCTCTTAGAAGGGAAAAAGCGCAAAAATGTCCACTGGGTCATTTTGGGCCTGGTCCTCAAAGGGTTAAAGTGTAACTGTCCCCTTTTTTTTTTTTTAGCAGGAATCCGTAGTATATGCAATTTTAAGAAACTCTATAATAGGTTTTATTAGGCAAAAAAGCCTCTTTCTGTACTCAAAAAGCAATTTCCCAGCCTGACCCCCCCCACACACACATATATATATACACACACACACACACATATCTGTTCATTATCAGGCAAATCTGTCTTCATTACAGAGAAGCCAGTGAAGATGGGTTCTGCTGTGTCTATTATATGCTATGGAGAGGGGAGGGGCCAAGGAAGATGAGTGAGCAGGAAGAAGAGACATGAAGGTCAGCTGTTTGTAGACTGTCTGGGCACCTAAAACGCTGGATTAAGGGGTCAGAAAGGTCAGTGCTTATCTAGGAACTTGCTGAGAGAAGATTGCAGGGTGTTGTGCTGTGCAGGACTCCTCTGTGCTCACTCACTCTTCTCAGCCCCTCCCCTCTCCATAGAGCATCATGGACACAGAAATCGTGCTTCTTCTGAAGTGAGGGGAGGACTTATGATCCTATTACACTGAGCAATTTTCTTAACGACTAACGATAAACGATCGCAAACGAGATTGTTTATCATTCACCTGAAATCGTTCACCATATTACACAGAATGATAGTCATTAGTTGCGGTTGTTACTACGATCGTTATTGCGATCGTTACTATGATAGTTTACTTCATCTGATCCCAGCAAAACAATGAACAATTACACTGAACGATTAGTGAACAAATGTGGAATGTAGAATTACAGACCCATACCGATTGGGAGAACAAATGGAGGGAGGACCATGCTGCAGCGCATCCTCTCTCCGCTCTGTGTTAAAAATAAAATAAAATAAGAGTCAGACTTATAATGGAGCTCTATGGAGCCTGTCGCTTTTCTCCAAACTCAAAGCGCAGAGAGGACATACTGCAGCATGTTCCTCTCCCCACTCACTCTCCCAATCGGAAAGGGTAAAAAGTCTTTTCGTAAGGACAGGTACACTTTAAGCTAAAATAGTGACCTTAACAATGACTGTATTCTACCATATGAGGTAATGGACGGCTAGTGGAGCGGCTCAATTTATTTGGACACATTGGTAAGTCTGTCACAAAAGAAAAGAAAAACAATAAAGCGAGTCTACCTCTCCACTATTGCTTTGTACATTAAGTTGCTTATCCAAAATCTCATTTAGCTGATGTGCCTGAGACACAATTTGTTTGCAGCGAGCCATCGTCTTCTGTCTGCAATGGCGGTAGTTTAAGCTAAATGTGTCGGCAAGCTGTCGGCGGCTGGCACTATACCAACTTCAGAGGGCCAAAAATCTCTGTTAAAAGAAGACCTTCCATCAAAGAGAGAAAAAGAAAACCGCTGAGATAAAACCGCCAGCTGCACTGCACATTCACAGCGCATATTACTGAGACTTCACACCCTGCTTTGTGATTTTACTTTAACAGAAAAGGGAAATTTTATCTTCACACGATGAGCAAGGAAAGTTTTTGAAACCAACAATCTAAATAGGCAAAAAAAAAAAAAAACTTCAATTCATAATGTAAAATTCTATTTTAAGAAATGGTTAAACATAAAATCACTCTACGACAATGTCACCATTCTGCGATCATATCGGGGGAATGCGGCCATCTGGTTAAATAGACGTCCACTACTTAAGAACATGATCTTTATTAGCGGCAGTCTGTTTAATGAGACGGCCATGTTTCCTTAATATGTTCACAAGGTGGGAACATGACCTCCTCCCACACTTAATTTATTAAGGTTTACGTCTGGCAGACAGGCGTAAACCAGGCTCTGAGCAGACGTAGAATTGCTGGGCAATGGCCATGTCAGAGGCAGCACAGGTCGGCGTGCGCCACTTAGTAAATCCGGATGAGGAAAAGGAGACAGGGCTTTATTTAAAGGGGTACTCCAGCGGGGGGCACTTTTCCGCTGGGATCGGGGCCGAGGTGGCGGAGGTAAAAGACATCTACATTCCCCCCCCCCCCCCCCCGGTTCCAGCGGCGGGTCCCGCATCGCGGCGCTCCGGTGCCCGGCCGCTTCCGGGTGTCTGACGCGGGCCCGAGACGTGACCTGAGACGTCCTGTCACATCTCGGGGCCGCGTCAGGCACCCAGAAGCGGCCAGGAACCGGGCACCGAAGCGCCGCGATGTGGGACCCGCCGCTGGAACCGGGGAGGTGAGTGGACGTCTTTTTCCTCGGCCACCTCGTCCCCGGTCCCAGCAGAAAAGTGCCTCCCCGCTGGAGTATCCCTTTAAGACTGGCGTACCGTGATTCCAACCATAATAGGAGCAGGATGGATAAGTACGTGACTAGGTTCACATATGTTTTTTTGGCTGTTTCAAAGCAGTTTTTTGTTTTTTTTTTTGACGACGTCATTTTGGTGCCAAAACACAAATGTTTTTTTTTCAAATTATGGCCATAATCAGCAAGTGCCATGTTTTGGTGCCAAAATGAGTTTTTCATTATTCTTAAATAATAGTGTGTGTGTGAAGTCACTAAACTACTAATGTCTTTAATCCAACAGCTAAAAACCAGATTCAGCAAAAAAAAAAAAAAAAAAAAAAGAAAGAAATTAAATACGCTTCTTTTGGGCAATAAAGAACAAAAGCGATGCATCTAAAAAGTGAATTTATTTTCTTTATAGAACAGCAATAAGTGAGTAAATTCCAGTAAAGTACTGGATAAATCTAAAGCTCAGCCAAGCGCATCGCCTAAGGATAAAGAGGAGGATTTCAGAAAGAACAACTTTTCTACCTCTCAGTGGAGAAGAAAGTAAAAATTTGCTCCAAACATATTTGTTGTTTTTTTTCAAACACATTGGGGGAATATTATGTAATTTGTCCAATGGGATTATTAATCTATCCTGACAACCTAACCAATGGTATGTTAGCTGGTTACACAACTTCTACTTATATTTCAGACTTACACGAGGGTTAGAAAAAATTGTTAGACGATTTTTTTGTAATTTTTATTTTCCTGCATATAAGACTACTTTTTAACCCAGGAAAATCCTCTCAAAAGTCAAGGGTCGTCTTATAGGGCGGGTGCTAAAAAACTTCAAAACCGGAGAATCTGAGGTCACTACATATGGTGGGGGGAGCTAAAAAATGTCAGCACCTCCACCGTTTCCAGCAACCGTATGAAGGGCAGAGCAAGGTGCAGGGACCCGGGGTATGGAAAAAAAGAGATACGTGAGAGTGGCGCTGTGCCGAGAACAACACCCCTCTCTCGCCCGTCTGGCCCATCCTTATATCCTACCGATATTACTGTACTGAGGGGTAGTCTTATATGGTGAGTATATCCCAAACTCTATATTTTAACTGGAAAAGTTGGGTATCGTCTTATCGTCTAAGACGCCAGAAAATATGGTACTTTGATCACAAGTATTTACCACGATATAGACTTACACTAGATAGGTTATATATACTGAGAGTAGTCTGGGACCTCCGACTGGTATCAGGGACACAATTATATGAACATATATGCGGTATATATGTATATCAGTGCTGCACTCGGCTCTCTCCGGCAGTTCCATAAAGAATGAAAAGAGCCGTGGGTCATGTGCCGGCTGTATTCAAAACAAAGGAGCCGGGGGCCAATCTGGAGAGATCGCCAGGGGGGTATGGAAATCGGACCCCCCGCAATATCCTGTGGATAGGGGACAAGTAAGTTTTAATTGAAGGACCCCTTTAAAATCTTTAGGGGGGAATTTATAATTTGCCTACCTTGTACAGCTGTTCCTATACCTATAAGTAACGTATTTAGATGCAACCAATTTACACAGTCACACAATGTTTAGCTATTATCCCCCGCCCCTTTCATCTCAGAGCATTGTACATATATTAAGGGGTTAACATACAGAAAGTTACATAAATTTAAGAACACATGAAATAAATGATTCTGCCTGGGACGGCTAAAAATCATAGTGAACTGGTTGTATGTAAGTGCCCATCAGAGCAACAAGGACATCAATTCCCCCATTAACTGTTAGGCTATGTGCACACTACGTTATTTCCTCTTCGTTTTTTAAAAGAAAAAAATTACGGCCGTCATTTTGCTATCTGGCTGCCCGTTAGTACAATGACAGCTGTTGGTCCATATTCTAGGTCTAGTCGACTAATCTCCCTTTGTCTTTAATTGAAAATTCCATTGACTTTATTGGAAAGAAGGTAAAAGGACTCCTCACCTATGGCTACTGACTTAAATATTATTTTTGAGCTAATGGTAAAAAGACGACACAAAAACAAATCCGCTGATCTGCAATGATTTTATGTGCCACCGCAGCTAATTGTTAAAATACAATATCCAGTAAATGGTTACCAGAAACCGATCCGCACTGTCCGTGTGTAGATCATCAACTATCTTCAGTGCTTTGCACTTCGGATAACTCCGACTGCGGCATTAGAAGCAGAGAGAGCCTAAGCCGACTTTTTCCCTATTGGACAAACACCTTAAATAGTGGCCATTGATTTTCCACATAATCTCCTCCTCCTCCTCCCCTAGTACATTGGATGACTTGTAATGATAGAAGAAAAAAAAACCTCCTTAAATAAACAGCGTTTAGCTTATCACAGCAATAACCCGCATTGGACGGAGTGTTTAATGACCTTTCCAGCGGGAAATGCTGTCCAAGTCTAAATGGAATCTAGGTAATATAACAAGAAGCAAATGCAGCAAAACCGAGCCCAGGCATCCGAGGATGAGCGGCAAAGAGGATTAGGCAAATCGAAGGGAACATTACGCCTCCTCATGCACAGTATTTTAGAAGTCTTTTAGCTATAATGATGTTAGTTATGTTATCCGTCCCTTCTAGAATCATTTGCTTAAGACACATCATTTCTAGCAAGCTATTTCTAGCATATCTATCTACTATCCATATCTCATCGATCTATCTATCTCCTATCCATATCTCTTCCTTATTTATCTATGGTTACCCACCACGGATGTTGCTATTACACCCTTCGTAAAAGCCTGTTCCAGTGTAAGTGGTGATGCAGTAGTGCCAAAGTTTCACCACAAGATGTCGCTATTGCAAGTGTGTGTATTCAGTTATTTCACAGCTGTAGTATTGAAGGGGTTGTTGTTTATTTGTATGTCACATGGATCTGTAGACCAATGAGAGTACTTTCTTCTTCTATCCTATCATTTCTCTCTTTACTTCTCACATATGCACTCCTCACCCATTCACAGCGCACCTTCCAGGGGCTGTAGATAGGAAGTCACATGGGTAGAGGAAGTGTAGAGTCTTTTGTCGCTAGACTCTGTAAAGATAGGATACAACCTACAGTTTCTTCTATACAGTGTTAAACATTCACTAGAGAGGAAAAGTCAGCGATCATCTCAACCCATGCCGTGGACAAGGAGAGACACAGTGCAGGACAGTATCCATAAAGCAAGTAAACAGATCAGGTGTCAGATCCACGGATTTAACCGGGGATCACAGGAGCCAAAATAATGGGGCTTGACGGTTTCAGTGTTCAGTGGGTACAGTAATGAACTTTAATAGTCTCATGCACAACGCGTTTCCGGGCACGATACCCCTTTGTCAAGTAGGAGAGACATATTTATAAAGCAAGTAAAGGAACTGATCCGGATAGAGCAAAGTTGCTAGAAGCCTATGAACTCTATCTCGCAGTGCGGGTGTAAGCAGGGAACTCTCAGCACTGCGCTGATCCCAGGTAACAAGGCCTGGGACTTGTGTCACCCACTAGGATGGGTCCCCCTGACACTGGTAGGGCAATAGGTGGTGCAAAGACCAAAGAGTCAAAACACAGGCACAAGTATTCTTCTATTTCTACCTCAGACATCCCAGCAGAGCACAGTACTACTTGGGTTGGGACTCTCACAACATCCTACTCTCTACTCTTCTGATTCTTCTTTATAGCTCGCAGAACGCAACCCAGTCAGCACGACTGTATCGCTCTCTATACTCTCACTACAAAACTGGATCCTAAACTATCAAGTGTCTTATCAAGTGTAACATATATCAATACAAAGCTGTATGATCTGCTGTATACAAGTATCTTCAGAGTAAACCAGATTTTATTTATGATAAAGAGACTCTGTGATTCTTTGTCAAGCACCAACACAGTACACACGCTCCTTGGGTCACCTCCCCTTTCTGTGGGTGGCAGTACCAATAGTCCGGGTGGGTCACTATTCCATTCCAGGCCACCATGATAAGTAATCAAGGGACCCAGCAACAACCCGGCAGGTCACTGTCCACAGGGGAACAAGGTATAACCGGCTCTATAAATTAAAAGCAGGTGTGTCACCATACCTGTGTGCCCAACTGGCACTGCCGTCACAACATAACATCACTGGGCCCGGCTATATCAGTCCAACCACCTAGCAAGTGACCGGCCGTTTCTCCTCCATACCACCGCGGGCGGTCACCACATATCTCTCTCCTATCTATCTATCTATCTATCTATCTATTATCTATCTATTATCTATCTATTATCTATCTATCCATCTATCTACCTATCTATCTATCTATTATCTATCTATTATCTATCTATCTATCTCCTATCTATCTATCTCCTATCTATCTATCTCCTATCTATCTATCTATCTATTATCTATCTCCTATCTATCTCCTATCTATCTATCTATCTATCTATCTATCTATCTATTATCTATCTATTATCTATCTATCTATCTCCTATCTATCTATCTCCTATCTATCTATCTATCTATCTATCTATCTATCTATCTCCTATCTATCTATCTATCTATCTATCTATCTATCTATCTATCTATCTATCTATCAATCATAAATCTGTTAGGTGTTTACTGACACAAATGAGTATATACATATATATGGCACAAACCCCCTCTGAGAAGACCACCTCCTTATCCATACCACATTTCCTAACAAATTCTCTGACATGGCCATCATCTTCTTTAACCCCTTCATGATCAAAGGTCATTGATGCCTGGATGTCTGGGTCACACTGAAGCAGTGCTCTCCTCTTCACCTTCTAAGAGCCATACTGCTATTATTTCTTCACCTATGGACTGGTTGGCATCTCATTTTTTGCGCCATGATCTATAGTTTTTACTGCCACCATATTGGAGTAAATGGGAATTTTTGATCACTTTCAATTCATTTCTTTCTGATAATAAAAAGAAAACAGACTCGCCAATCCTGGTGTATTTTTTCTTCTTGTCATTCACGCAGTTCAACGTGTGGGAACAATATTGTTATATTTCCATAGATCGGATGATTTCGCACATTACGATCAAACATAAGTTTATTATTTTACATATTTACATATATATAACATTTATTTATGCATATGAGATTTGTAACATGGGAAAGGGGGTGATTTCAGCCTTTATTGGGGGAGGGGGTTTGTAATGTTGCATTGATCAGTGTTATCGGCACCTCCGGCAGACTCTAGATGCAGGTGAGTATCCTACCTCTGTCAGGGGAACTGATCGGGCCACTCCGATCAGTCAGTGACTATAACCACTCCTGTCACTGACTCTCTACATAATCACTACAGATTGCGGCTGCCTGTCACTATCCCCGGCTCCTGGACCATTAATGACTGCAGCGTGTGTGGTGCCTCTAGAAAGAAGTTTGTAACCGGGCTCTGTCCAGAGTCCTAACCATGCGGGGTACTGACTAAGAACTAACTGGTAGAGGGGACCCGGCAGAGGGCCAGGGCCCAGGTAGAACCACAGTGGAGAGCTATCTGAGCTGAGTCCTTTCTCCACCAAAGCTCAGCTAAGACTCCTCCCTCACCCAAGGGACTAACTTCCTAACCAGCGTGTAAGATGCGCTGTGGTTGGAAGAAAGAGTGCAACAGAGAAGAGGAAAAGAAAGAGGATAGAATAGAAAAAAAGGAGTGATCCTACTGGCTTACAGAATCTGGTACATACACTTACAAATAACCCTTGAGATACTTCAGCCATGCAGCTTCTAGACTTAAGTTATACACTACAGTAATCTTTGGTAACACTTCAGTTATAACAAGACCACAAACAAGTACAGACTTTTACAAGGGGTTTGAAGAATAGCAACACCCGTAGTGGGACACCACATAAACATTGAAAGTAGGATTGTATATAGCTGCATGACTGATACAAAGGGGTTAAGAAGATCCTTATGCCAGGAAAGCTTTCAATAAAATGAAGGGTGGTCTCATACAGTGGTTTCACTGTATGTCTATCTGTGTATATATTTTGAAGGATGTAATAAAACCTTCACTTTGTGGCATTATATGCTTTCTGACAACCCTGAAGTTGGTTTTATATTTTATATAAGCAGCTAAACACCCTTAGTAAGTAATAGGTATGTACAGAGGATGCCATAAAGTGAGTTTATAGGAAGATCCCAATGTAAACAAGAAGCAATGACTTTTTTCAGCAGTCACTAAGGCCTTAGCGTCTCACTGATGCAATTTGTTGTATCTTTATTTTTTTTTCATCTATCACTATCTCCGAATATAAAATACAATTCGGCAGCCTCTCAGAACATCTTATTGGAAAGGCTGCCGAAAAACAAAGTTTTTATCTGAGAGGAATAAATCCATCTTGCTCCCAGCTGAAATAGTGAAATCTCCTCCAAGCAGGAGGCTAAGTGTGTATGTGAGTGCATAAGATTATTCTGCTATGAGAGTTCTTACTCTCCCAGTGCATTTGTGATTGACCTCTATAGCTAATCTGCATCAAGCACAGTTATTATCATTCCCTGGCGTTTGCTACCACCAGCACCATCAGCCGCTGAGAAGGGTCACAATACAGCTCAGAAAATACTCTCCGATCTCAGCGGGAAGAAGGCGCCAATGATTATCCTCTATTCCCACTTTAACCTTAATAGCTATCTTTAACAATAAAGCAAATTACAAAGACAGTCCGATTCCGTAGAAAGCCTTCTCCTAATGCATTAGCGCCTTCTTTTTGTGTTAATTAATCGGCGTACCGTGACTTATCGGTTGTATTTTATGCCCCTGCCAGAATATGGCGACGCAGCTGCTGGGATCTACAGTACAGATTACGAGAACAGGTAGAGTTAAATACGTTTTCTTCTCCGTGCCGGAGGAATGACAAAACAATGTGTACATAGCATATAATACATATAATAAATGAGGCCTTCAGCGTACATTCAATTAGAACCCAATGCCATTTCAGAATTGTTCTCCGCTATATTTTACACCCAGGGTTCGGCCATTATTCTTCTTACGTATTTTAAGCAAAGCCGGAATGATGAATACAGAAAATAATAGGTTCTACCATACCATCTGAATCCAGGATTAATACAATGTTATTTAGCGGGGTACATTTGCTTTCTCCAAGTAGTTATCCATTCATGCACTCTGTCGGCTAAGAAGAAATGCTAAAAACAAACAAGGAGAAATTTGGGGTCAGATTTTTTTTTTTTTCAAAAGAGCCGGGGAGGAGGTGGCTGAACATAACATACACCTACCTCCCTTGTTCCAGTGCTGGGGTCTGCTGTCCTCCGATTACCGGTCCCTCAGCCACTTCCTGATCTGAGCGGGGATCATGTTGCGATGTGTCATGGTTGGTTAAGCCCGCCTGCGGCCAATGCGGGTCCCCACTACGGCTGCTGACTGGCTGAGCAGGACTGACGCGTCACGACTTACGTCCCCTCTCAGACCAGGAAGCAGCTGGGGGAGCGGGAAACGGAATGTAGGACAGGTAGGTGCATGTTCGGCCACCTCCTACCAGGCTCTTTTAAAAAAAAAATAAAAACATCTTGAGCCCAGACCTCTCCTTTAGGGCTATGTTCCCACAACGGGAACGTGTTGTTCTATATAAAGGAAAGACGGCCATCTATTCATAACAATGTCCTCCTTTCCCCGAAATAGAACGGGACGTTCCTGTAGTGGGAACATAGCCTTAAGAAAGGAAACAAACAAATAATTGCTACTTTCAGAGTTCCAAAAACAAAGTAAAAAACCTAATTGAGTCTAAGCCTGCATATGTACGCTATAAAACTGAAGGGTTAGCACAAAGTAAAAAAGGATAAAAGCGGTGGCTTCCTTGGCGCAGTCCGTCTGGACCAGGAGTCTGATGTCTGGATCACTGGGTTTCCTCAATGATACCGGACACTGACTCCACGTTCTGGTGAAAAGAAGAAGTTCTTTATTTGCATTCAGCTACGCGTTTCAAGGAGGCCACCCTCCTCTTCATCAGGCACGTGACATAAGGTGCTGGTGTGCGTTTTATAGTGGTGGCTTCCTCAAAACGCGTAGCTGAATTCACCAGAATTCTTTTTACCAGAACGTGGAGTCAGTGTCCGGTAACATTGAGGAAACCCAGTGATCCAGACATCAGACTCCTGGTCCAGACAGACAGCGCCAGGGAAGCCACCGCTTTTATCCTTTTTTCTTTGTGCTAATCTTGCTGAAAGAACCCCTGGCTGAGTTACCGATAGGTGGCGGGCTGCAATCCCACTGCAATTTCAAGCTTTGAATAGTGTCGTGCCTAATTCAGTCCACCTACATCAGATGAGCGTGCATACTGTGTACTTGTGTTTGTGGCTCCCTCAGAAATAATTTTCCTGCACATGCAGCGCTTATTGCTTTTTTCCTTTTTCTTTCATATATCCATAAAACTGAAGGGGTTATCTCATCAGAGGCAAAATGTGACCATTCTAGGCCCAGCTCCCAGCACACTACACTGATGTCACCAGGGAAGTTGCAGCCTGGAAGGCGCTTCCCCTGCAGGGGTGTCAATTCAGATGTATGGCCATCTATGCAACACAAGGATGGTTTAAAGGGGTAACCCTTTAAGTCATCAATATTGGATTGGTGGAGGCCCGACTCCTGGCAATCCTGTGATTAGTTTGAAATTAAATGCGTAAAATACACACCTTGAAGACAGGTAGCGCTGTTACTGGGATTACTGGCCCCATAGTCTCCATAGCGCATCCATAGTGAACCACGGGGCTCGTCATGATGATTTCAAGTGGAAGGAGGTCTCTACACCATGGAACCGATTGATGGAGAAGTAAACTGTGGTTAAAACAATATTCCTGTTTTTATAGAATTTATATTATACTGTTACTCACGACGCTTTACACTATTTTCATACCTCGACTAATTCTATGCGTCCCACTATTTTTTCATACCTCGAAAATAAATTCTTGACTAACTAAAACGAATCCTGTAAATGATATTTGCTTCTAGGATGAATGAACTACGTAGAGTCAGACAGTGCCAAATACTGTGAGGAAGACAAAGTACACACACCTTTCTAGGGTTGGCTACTTCGCCCACATTTATCATGATCGCCGGCCAAAGATACAGCTCACCAGTAAAGGTCATATAGACCTTCACATGGTTTTCCCTCCCAAGGTTGGATCTAATAAGACTGCTGTGGGTGTTTTACACCACCAAAAGAACCGAAAAGACCGTATAATATATAACAATGTACGACGTCTTGTGGAATTATGGTAAATGGAATATCAATTTTATAATGCACATTATTGTATCTGTAAATAATTCAGCTGGTTATGGTTGGGGAATGAGAGGAATTCGAGATGCTTACATACACCTAGCTTCCTTTCCACAGCTCAGCCAATCATTGGCCACGGTGCTGTCCCGTCTCAGCCAGTCATTGGCTGATTTGTCACTCCCGAGTCCGCCTCTGCAGTCAGCGGGGGATAGTGGAGACACCACCAGCATGGACAGGTAAGCATAGGATGTCTATTACTTTCTATATGACTGCAACTATATAGGAAACATTTGCTAACACCAGATAACCCCTTTAAGCAAAATGTGCTGTGGATTTTACCCACTGCCCCCCTAAAAGATGACATTTACTGTGAATCTTGCAGCAAAATCTGACGTGAGAGTTTAGGTTTCAGCTCAGATGGCAACAGAATTGTGTATACAGTTGTCTAGGAAAACGTAGTATAATCAGGGCCGCTTCTGCCATGAGGCGAAAGGAGTTTATTACTCAGGCGGCAGATTTGTAGGGGCGGCATGTTATACGGAGTGGCCATAAATGATACTGTCTGCTACACATCACAGCTTCATTGACCGCATGACCTGTAAATGATAGTTGGGCACAGACATAGATTGCAAGGTAGTCATGACTGGAAACACTCCGCAGGTATTGTTCTATGTGTCACACATCACTACAAGTGATCGCTACCCCTTTATATGGAGCACCAGGTGTAACGGTAGTATGACCATGAATAAGATCACCAGGAGTAGTCACAATGCATTGACCCTTGTGTATGTCGGTAGTTTTATTTTGAAGAGATTGAAGAGTTGGCTACATACTGGTGGAATGGAAACTCTGAAACTTTTTCTGCCTTGTTCTCTACAAGGATAGAAGGTAGTGCTGCAACAGGGTGATTTATGGTGGAGCCGGATTGTGTATGCACTTATTACTATGTGTGCGCACACAACTTACTTCCTTATGATTGTCAATAGGCTTTGGGGGGGGGGGGGGGGTAATGGGGCAGGATGGGCATTGGGGGTGCCATTTCAGGTTTAGCCTCAGGCAGCAGAAAACCTAGAATCCAGTCTGTGCATGAGGTTTAGCACCAGCATTACCTTTCTAGTTCTCTTACATCAAAGTGTAAGCTATCTCAGGGTGCAGCAATGGGAGCCGCTACCGGCAGGCACACAGTGTTAAAGCTGCTGTACACAATGGTAAATCTTGTAAAAAACAAGGCAGTTCATCAAAATGATGGCCCCATCTATCTCTCATTAAATAAAACCTTCAGGCATCCATGACCTTGAAGATATTTCCCGCAGTTACACTGCTGTTTCTTTAATCAATACTCAAGGAACTTGGTAAAACTTTCCTCCAAGGTCAAAACCAATGTGCGCTTTGTCTCTCATCAGCACAGATACGAAGCGATTGCGGAGAAAAATATCCGTCCTCTTTATATTGAGAAATGTCATTAAAGCGATTCTTGTATTTCCGTCGAGAACGTCTTGTCCCAGCAACATATAGTGTGTTTATTTTACTGTGAGAGTTATTCTTCAGAGCCAGTCTGTTCTTTTCTCTTGGTCGGGAAGCAGCTGGGTTACAGTAGCCATGTAAATTGGCCATGGTGCTGTACATTTGTCACAGAGATACCCCGGCCTTGTGGAGATGCAGAGCCCCTTCTCTTTCTCCACTCTCTCTTTGTAGGTTTTACGCTGACCCCAGCACAGTGCCCTATCTAAAGGAAGCATGGAAGTGAAAAGCTAGGTAAGAAATTATTATAATGATCGGGGTGATCTTCAGAGGAAGCCGATTCTTCCCAAAGTCTGCCTCCTCCGCACTAGAAATAATCATTTTATCTATTGCCGCAAAGACTAAACCACTACAACTGATTGTGTAATGTATGAAAGAGTCTTCTCCGTGCATAGCCAAACTCATAGCAGATGTCTAAATATTCTTCTACAAGACGATAATTGACGGGCAACCGATTAGTCCCAGCCACAGGCAAGAAATACACACGAATATACATTGCTGACAACCAGAGATGAGCGAACCTCGAGCATGCTTGGTTTATCCAAACCCAAACGCTCTGTATTTGTGGCTGAAAAAGTTAGATGCAGCCCTAAGGATGCCTGGAAAACATGGATACAGTAATATGCCATAGGCTGCACCCATGTTTTCCAGGCAGTCTAATGGTCCTTCTACACAGAGCGATTATCGGTCAAATAACGATCGCATTTGAGCGATAATAGTCTCGTTTAAACACAGCGAACAATCAAACTATTAGTGAGAAATCGTTCGTCTTGGTCTTTCAACAAATCCTCAAATCATCGCTGGTCGTTCACTCATAATTCGCAAATCGCTTTGTCTAAACAGTCTTTGAAAGATTCATCCAAGTTTGTGAGATTGCCTTAAAGAGGATGTACCACCATCCGGCGCCGTCGCAGGCAAGCCGCTGCCCCGGTCCGTTTATCGATCCGCAGCCCGGTTCCCGTGTACGGCGCCGTTCTATCCACGGGTCCCGGGCCGGTGCTCAAGCATTGGAGGCCGGCTGGCCCGCCACCAGTAGGAGGGAATTCCCTCCCCTCTATGATGTGGCTCCGTTAGAATCAATAGAGCCGCGTCATAGAGGGGAGGGAATTCCCTCCCACTGGGGAGGGCCGGCCCGTCTCCAGTGCTTGAGCACCGGCCCGGGACCTGTGGATACAACGGCGCCGTACACTGGAACCGGGCCGCAGATCGAAAAATGGACCGTTCTATCCCTGTGTCAGATTAAAGAGGATGTACCTGGTGGTACATCCTCTTTAAGCGATCTTAAAGCGATCGTAATGACTTTTTCGAATGATTTATCTCCCAGTCTACACCCTGATCGGCATAAAAAACAAATAGTCACTTCGAAATCATTAAACGATCAATTGAGCAAAGTTTTGCTCCAGGTAAAAGGACTGTAAGGGTACAAACACACACACACCGTATATGCAGCAGATTTGATGCTGTGTTCAGTTATTTAGATCTAATCTGCTGCGTATTTGCTGGGTATCGCAGCAGTAAATACGCTGCATATACGGTGTGTGTGTTTGTACCCTAATAATGCGTTTACACAGACAGATTTATCTGACAGATTTCTGAAGCCAAAGCCAGAAATGGATTTGAAAAGAGGAGAAATGTCAGTCTTTTCTTTATGACCTGTTCTGTTTATAGTCTGGTCCTGGCTTTGGCTTCACAAATCTGTCAGATAAATCTGTCTGTGTAAAGGCCCCCTTAGGGCTGCATCAACTTTTTCAGCCACTTGTAATCAAATGCAGAATCCTTAGGTGTTGGCCTCCAAATTCCAATTAACTGCACATACATATAAAAAAAAAAGTCCAATCCATGAACCCTCCCCCTCCCCCCATCATAGCTGAAAGGATTTGAACATCTTGCTGCAATACAAGGTATTTGTAGGGCTATGTTTACACGTTCAAAATGCCATCCATTTTCTTTCGCCGGCCAGCATATAATGACAAATGATAACAGCCATTATTTGTTATTAAATGACGGACGTGATTTTAAAGGTGTGTGAACATAGCCTAAAAATGTATAAATCCTTTACAGACCAGTGGAACCGAACTCATTTGATCAAACAGATCCCTTAGATCCCTCACCTACAGAAATGATATCACGTGTCCACCACCATATAATTCATCGTAATAAAAGTAAAACTCCCTAGACTACATCTACTTCAGAGCCAAGCTGTCATCAGTGACCTCTCCCTGGCTACTTCTCCACATCCTGAGAGCCGCAGCCATGTCTAATGTGATGTCTGGAGATTAATTACACCTGCCCAGCCGCTGCAGAAATGTGAGGAGTCTAATCTATTGATTTTTTTTGTACTCTGCAAAAAGAGAAAGAGTCAGAACATAAAAAAAGAGGCGGAAGGTACTCTCTAACCAAGGCCATTTCCTTCCTAAACTGTTGGAATAAGCATGCACTTTACTTAACTTAACTCATGCGCCGTAACTAACAAGTGTATGTATGTGTATGTATGTATGTATATACAGTATATATATATATATTGCACACAAATGCAGTGCAATGACAGAGCAAGGATGCCCCTGAAAACTCCAATTCCCAGTGACTTGCCTGTGGCCCATGAGCAGCATTTTCATCGCGTTATGATTTCTAGAAACCCCATTCACATACATAGGATCAGTTTCTGCCTCTAGAAGGAATTTTGCCCCATGTAAAAATTACTTGTCATCAATATATACGTTTTTATGTTGATGCCACAACTGTAGCATCGGATGGTGGCTACTGAATGGGTATGTAGGTAATGGATGGTTAGCAGGGATTTGCTGGAGATGGAGCTTTGGCTCATGGAGAGGGGCGTCCACACAGTGGTTCATCATGGACTACATTCTAAGGGTTTATTTGAGGGTTTAAGAGTAACATTATTTAGAGGCAGCGCTCTGCCAGTGTCCCAAGTTAGGGCTAAGTCCAACATTCCATAAAACACAGAACACATGGATGAAGAAGCCCTGTAGTGGACTCTTATTATGTATCATGTATTATGTATCAATAAGATGTCTGTAGCGGGGAAAGAGTCTTTGTACTGAAGCTGCGTGGCTGTGTTATTACAGTGTCACAAAGATTCAAACTCTCTACTGCTCCTGTCATTATACTCAGTGGCGTAGCTACCATAGAGGCAGGGTAGGCAGCTGCTATGGGGCCCTTGCAGGAGGCCCAGGGAAGAAGAGAGGAGCGCGTGTCCTTCTGCTTAACCCCTTATATACTGCAGTGCGTAAGTGACCCAATGTTTAATTACATGCTGCAACACAAAAAAGGGGTTAACAAGCAGAAGACAGATCTCTGCTTCACTGCACTGATAACCTCTGACCTCTGTTCTTCAGCTGAAAAGTAGGAAAGGAAAATGTGCAGATCTCCCTGCAGAGGTCAGGGGATATCAGTGCACCAGCAGTTAAGCAAATATCTTTGTCTTCTGAACTTTGGGTCACTTACACATTACAGTACCAGTACCATCACAGAGCAAACACAGAGCACGCAGAGCCATTTGCTAGCGCCAATTTCATAGGAAGCCACTAAATATGTTTTTGGAGTGTGGAAGCCTGAGCAAACACAAGAGAAACATCTATGCAGGTGGAATCCCTGATCCAAGTCCAGCAAGACAGCAACCACTGAGCCACCGTGCTGCTCCCCATCAGTAAGGAGACTGCAAGTTTCCTTCTATATAAAAATATTTAAAATAATAAAATTTTATTGTGGACACTAAAGTGTGGCTGCAATGAAGTATACTGTCCCGATCACCATGAAATGGATTCTGCCGCTGTAAGTCCGGATATGCATAGATACAACCATGCCGAGTCAGTACTGCATGCAACCCCCATTCTGATCCAACAGGGCTCGTGCACAGTAGATGGTCGTATTCATATAGTAGTAGTAGTAGTAGTGGTAGTATTCATGCATACCCAACCTTCCGGAGGCATAGTGAATTTACCGCTGATTGGATAAGTGTACTTCATAAAAGGTAAGCTTTAAAGTGTCACTGTCGTTTAAATTTTTTGCAGAAATCAATAGTACAGGCGATTTTAGGAAACTTTGTAATTGGGTTTATTAGCCGAAAAATGCATTTTTATCATGAAAAAGCAGTTTTAAGCTCTCTCCCCCCTGTCTTCATGGTTCTCTATGGAGAGGGGAGGGGTGGAGGGAGATGAGGCACCAAAACAGGACAACAAAGAGTTAATTTACAGCTGCATCACCTCTGAAGTCAGCACTGACCTCTCTGACCTCTGAATACCGGCTTTCATACAGCTGTGTAATCCTTTGTTCTCTGCTCCCCCCTCCCCTTTCCATAGGTTACACAGGGCTCGACTGATGTAAAAAGAGTAGAGATTTCCTGATAATGAGCAGTGGATGAGAGAGAGGAGGGGGGGGGGGCTGGGGAAAGTCTTTTTGAATGCAGATAATGGCAAATTTGCCTAATAAACCCAATTACAGAGTTTCTTAAAATCGCCTGGACTATTGATTTCTGACAAAAAAAAATTCACGACAGTGACTCGAAGTGTCTCCAGGGCTTGGATTATGTGTTATGTCGGAGGGAGACACAGCAGAGCTGAGCACATTAAGATTCAGAATCCACAACAAATCTGCAGTTGCAAAAAAAAATACCGCTTTTTAAAATTAGCATATTTTTCACCAAAATTCACAGTGGAAAATCCACAGATTTGCACTATACGATAACTTTTCCCACTGTGCCTGGTCGTACCCCTCCATGTGACAGAAGCAGATCAGGCTCACGTTGTCGTTGTATGGCCATACCCCACATTTTTGCTACATACAGAAAAAAATTGTTTGTAAAATAAGTTTGGCGCTTTTTTTATTTCACCTGGTTTCTTATTTGATGAAACTACATGTCAAGATAAGGAATACGGTTTCTATAGTCATTGAGGGAACGCAGATACTTTTGATTGATAGGTTTTCTAAAATAACTTAATCCGAATATACATCTGGGAAAATGAGGTCTTGCCGCACAGTCTGTCGGCACCATATGTTTGAAGAGATTATCTCCCCTTGCCAGTCTGTCTTTTTTTTCTCCAGAAAACTGGCTGACGGCTGACATACACTACAGCATATACTGGTTTCCCATTAAAAATGGCTAAGGTATCAAAATCTATGTACAGGCAGGTAAGTGTCTCCATCTGCAGACTATCACAACTGCACGCTACCCACAAAGCCAATAGACTGAGCTGCAGAAATCCAATCCGCTACATCCCAGCCTGGTATCATGTGATTCCCTTATTAATAGGAACATAGCCGCACATTATAATTGACTTTCTATTAATATTTTACTGAGGGACATGACATTTCAAAGCACATAGGAAATAAGAGCAATGACAATAGGGTAGACAAGTACAAATGACTACCAACCTTACCAGATGCTTCTGCATTTATCTCGGTCAATCTCTGTGTGAAATGTTTTCTGCGAGATTGTGATTTGCATTTAATGTAGTTTTTCTGCCATTCTGTAAGAAAAAGAAAAAATCTTTTTATGGCTTTTATATAAAGCTGAATCAGTAGGAATACATAGAATTATACATTGTGAGAAAGCCTGCAGGAATAGATAAAACACTGCTTATTTCCAGTTCTCTAAAGCATCAACATATTCTGTAGTAGGGAAGAGCAGATTTACAGCAGTAGTAAAGCAAAGCACTTCGGGAGGCTCGTCGGTCGGCTTGTCAGTCTGAACTCCGTGCCGCTCCTCTCCTGGGGCCTGTAAAAACTGGATCCAGTATTGGGAAACTTCTCCCAGTTTCCGAGGACTGGATCCAGCTTTTCCATTCACCCGGAGAGGAGCAGCACTGAGTTCAAAGCGGGCCGACGGACAAGTCTAGCAAAACTACTGTAAATTCACTCACCCCCATTCTGCAGCATTGTGCACAGAACAAATTCACGGCCATCTATAGGACAATTTCAGGTGGTTGTACTAGGACTACATAATAATTGGCTGCGGCCATGAGGATTTAACTAAAGGGAGATTTAGTTTTTAGTTTCCTCTCTCCAGGCCGCAGTAGCTGCTTCAAAGGATTTCTCTATTTATTTCAGCCATCGCCCATCAGCTAAAGTGGCATCCATTTAGGTTTTACAGGACCCAGTCAATGGACATAACGCAGTCTACTACACTCTTTTATGCTTCATTCTGCAATAAACTGATATATACTGGAGAGGCCGATACCAACATGACACTGTTTTGGCCTGGTCAGAATAACAGACCCCCTACGGAGACCCAAGGTGATAAATGTAGGGGAAAACAGAGCTTAAAAGCAGCCATGTAAATTAGATCATTTGGTTGGCTGCTTGGCAAAGCCTTAAAGGGGTATTTCTATCACCCAAACTTTTGTTATGTGATGGGAAATGCAAAAGAAAGCAAATTTATTACATAAGCAAAATTGCTTTCTTTAGAAGTTTGTCCCTCTTTATGTTGACAGCGGTTGCCTTGGACCCTGACCACCATGATAAGCTATGATAACGGTGCACAGGCAGTGACGGGACCATGTATGTTTTCACTACTTTTATTTATCTCTCTGACATCTTAAAGTGTCCCTGTCGTTTAATATTTTTTTGGAGAAATCAATAGTACAGGCGATTTTAAAAAACTTTGTAATTGGGTTTATTAGCTGAAAAATGCATTTTTATGATCAAAAAGCAGTTTGAAGCTCTCCCCCCTGACTTCGTGGTTTTCTATGGAGAGGGGAGGGGTGGAGGGAGATGAGGCACCAAAACAGGACAACAAAGAGTTAATTTACAGCTACATCACCGGCCTATCTCCTCTGAAGTCATCACTGACCTCTCTGACATCTGAGTTCTGGCTTTCACACATGTCCCGCTGTGTAATCCTTTGTTCTCTGCTGGGGACTAATCTCCCTCCTCCCCCTCCCCTCTCCATCGGTTACAAAGGGCTCAACTGATGTAGAAGAGTCAAGATTTCCTGATAATGAGCAGTGAATAAGAGAGAGAGGGGGGGGAAGGCTTATTGAATGCAGATAATGGCAGATTTACCTAATAAACCCAATTACAAAGTTTCTTAAAATCGCCTGCACTATTGATTGCTGCAAAAAAATAAATAAATAAATAAATGAAACGACAAAGACACTTTAAGTGTCTCCCGGCTTGGATTAT
This sequence comes from Dendropsophus ebraccatus, assembly GCF_027789765.1. Lineage (NCBI taxonomy): Eukaryota > Metazoa > Chordata > Amphibia > Anura > Hylidae > Dendropsophus > Dendropsophus ebraccatus. The sequence goes on from NC_091458.1 coordinate 158,661,915, forward strand.
TCGTATTATGTCGGAGGGAGACACGGCGGAGCTGAGCACATTTAGCTTGGTACTGCTGCGTCCCGTCCTCGCTCCCCCCGTGCCGAACCAGAAAGTGAGAAAAGGATGTGAAATATTAGGAGATGGTACAACTCCTTTAATGTATTCTGAATGGATTTCTGCCTCTCTATACCGCTGATAGTAAAAACTCCTATATTATAATAATAATAAATAAGCATTCCTCATATTTGCCGCAATAAGGAATAATCACAGACCCTATACCACAATGCCACATAAATCCCTCAACATTACAAAGCTGCTTTTTCCTCTTGCCATAAAAAACATAAAAATTCTGCATTTAAATAATTAAGGAAATATTATATTCTGCTTAACAAATGCTGAAATGCAGTATACACAGGAAGTATCAAGCTCATATATATTTCATCAGTCTCTTAACAATCGCACATTTCTTGGCCATTTCTTTCCTTTTTTATTATTTACTTATTAATGTCCTTAGCGTTTCCAGGAATTTCCCATTTAAAATACTGCAATCGTGGATAAAAAGAACTAGTTTGCTGCTTATTGTATTTTACACTGAAACTGATCATTCTGGTATGTGATATAGAAAAAAGCCGTACTCACCTAGCTCCGGTCCTCCACAACTATGTCTGACTCCTGATCATATTCCTCGTTACAAGAAAAGCAGGACCTACTGTCTCAAGGAACCACTAGCCATGATGGGACAGTACAGATCTATACAGATCACTGCTTTCTGTAAAGGAGCAGAACACCTGTCAAAATGATGGTTGTTTTACTCTTTATTGGGGACTTGGCACTACCCCCCCCCCCAATCCTGGAAGTGTCTTCAGCTGTACTGCAGCCTCTAGTGACCATTACATAATCACTAGAGGCTGCAGTGCAGAAAAAGATGCCATACAGACAATAGCAGGATGGATGGAGTGTTAGGCTGTGATTCCACATGGCAATTATTTTAAAAAAACGCAAAGTAGGAGCAGAGTTTTTTAGCACTTTGTGGGCACTATTTCTGAAGTATGTGTTTACAAACTGCATGTATAGTGTTGAGCGGGTATTTTTGTTCGAGCAGTATGCTTTACAGAGCACCAATGTGCAGTGCACATTAGAATTCTAACCGTATGTTGTAAATTGAGCATGCCACGGCAACGCACATTACAACTCCGGTGGTATGCAGTCAAGAAACTGATGCATTAGTGTCTTAACTACATCGAAAAAGTAACTGTTAGGACTCGGGCTATGCATTTGGCTCGGCGTCCTTAGCAGCCAGACTGCATGTCAGGTTTTGCTCTGCTCTGCTATTCATGGTTGTAGTAGTGGCCAGTATTCACTCCCTGACAGATCAACATAGGTGTAGTGAGTTCACTAATCATGGACTGAAAGCTGACTCACTAGTCAGCTGTCAGTATCTGGGCAGGACCTGGAGCTTCAGCCCCAATCACGCCTTGGGGGCTGGGACTACAGGTCCTATAAGTATAATCCCCTGTCTCAGTATCTTGCCTGCGATAGAGCCTAGTACTCCTAGTGTTTCTTGACCTCGCGTTTTCCCTGAATTAGATATTCCTGTTTACCGGACCTTTTGGCTTGTATTTTGACTATCCCTTGGACACGTTTTTGTACCTCGTCGCTAGACTGTTGCTGACCCGGAATTCTGACCTTGCTCTTATTGTGTGTGTCTGTCTTGTTTTGTTTCGTGTTGCACCCTAGCAGTACAGGGACTGCCGTCCAGTTGTCCGTTTGCCACCTAGGGCATCAGGGGCAAGCAGGTAGGCCCAGTGGGGCGGGTGCCAGCTTCAGGGCTCACCTGTCCTTGTGTCTCCCTGTCCCTATCCTGACAGTAACATTCCGCACTCTTGGTTGATGAATACAATAACATCTTTTATTTAGTACAAATTAGAACTCTGGTGGTATGCCATCAATTGACAGCATACCACCAGAGTTCTCGCGGTGCTCAGTGAAGCACAGTGCTCAACACTATACATGATCGCTGACTACTGCCCATCTTGTCCCATGTGTTTTACTTCAATGGCCCTTTTACAGCAACTGAGCAGGGCCCTTCTTCAAGAATCAACAGATTGCCAGGCTGTCCTAAATTTCTATGTTACTATACTTGAGTACAACCCATAAACTGTTGTGGTCACAAGGATAATTAATCTTGTCTTTACATAAACAGCTGTATATCATCTGCTTCTACACAATTCACCCAAAAATTGATGGACATTATGCTGCGTTTACAAGGAACGTTTATTGTTCGAATTTTTGCAATAACTATTGCATTTAGGCGATAAAATGGCTCGTGTACACAGCGAAAGATCAAGCGACGAGAGAAATCGTTCATTTTGATCCTCCAACATGTTCTCAAATCGTCGTCGGTCGTCGCTTTGTGCAAACAATCTTTCACCGATTCACCTGTATGTGCTTAAGCGCTCTTAAAACGATTGCAATAACGATTTTTCCAAACGATATATCGCTCCGTCTAAACGCTGATTACAAAAAACACATCGTTATTTCAAAATTGTTAATCATTCGATTGGGCGAATTATCGCTCCGTGTAAAAGCAGCATTAGGCTATGTTCACACAACGTATGTTTTCGTAAAAGTACGGCCGTTGTTGCAATCGGCAACAACGGCCATACTTTTTACGAAGAGGTACTTTGCATAGTCTTCTATGGGATCCTGGCCAGAGCGTATACACATAGTATACGCACCGGCCATAATTCCTCGCGGCGCTGCAAAGAACAGACATGTCAGTTTTCTGCGGCCGCTATTCAGTGAATAGCAGCTATAGAAAACCATGTCAGTGCACACTATGAAGCTTGCGGCTGTGGCCGCACGCTTCATAGTGTGCTGTGGGGAGTTCTGATCCGGGCGCGCAAGGATGCGCCCGCATCAGAACTCTGCGGCGTGAAAGATCATCCAGCCGGTACTGCATGATCTTTTCAGAGACCGGACACTCACGGAACGTCCGGTCTCTTACGCCACGTGAACATGGCCTTAGGGCTTAGTTCATTAAAATATAAGATATTGATTGCTGTGCCTTTAAGGCAGCTTGTTAAATCGGGGCCAATGTGATGTGTTGTTGGGGATAGACAAAAAAAACATATTTTTTATTTTTTGAACATAAGAACTTGCATGGACATAAAAAGAAAAATAAACTAGGCACCAGCTGCAAATTTCGAGGTACATTGGCCACCTGGCTCCTGGGTTTTAGCCAGTCCTGGCATGGGTTGGCAATTTGCTGGCCAAGCATAAACAGGGAGGGGAGGATGAGGTCGGTTAGTTCTGCTTTCGTTCGTATGCCCAGAGGTTTGGCACGGTTTAGCAGCACTATGGTCAGATTATACTGAAATGGGGTCAAGTGCTATTGGAAGGATGTAAATGAAAACAGAGTTAGCTTTTTAATATAATGTAGAATGATCCAGGGGCCGCTCACTCCAGTATATGTTTCACTATAAGCATATTTATAATCGTATAATGTGCACAACTAAGGGGTTAAAATGAATCCGGCTGGGCAGATGGCTCAGCTGACAAGTATAATTGCCATTAGCTAGCAAAATGGGAGGGGAGTTACAAAGCTAGCTGTCTGAATTATTTATTCTAATAGAGCGATTTGATCTCCTCTAAAGAAAATCCTAGGAGGAATTGCCAAATGTTAGCGGAGAATTTGCATTTCCAGTCACCTAATTGTTTTTACACTGAACTCCAGTTTATGTCAATAGTTTGGCCACTGTCACAGAATCCATTAAATTATGATGACAATATGACCGTATCGATGGCAATATAACTCTAGTGTCATGGGCCCGGCTGGCTGGCATTTTGCACAGATAAATTAGTACTCATTTTTGGAAATCGACTTTCATTGCTTGTTATTTTGTGAGACTGATATTTAAAGAAGCAATAAGTACGAAAATGACTGAAAATAGGCAAAACTGGACACTTTACTATGAAACAACTCAAATGACCTAAGAGATAAGCTGCAAGACTAGACAAGCCGCTATGTCTGATTCAACAATGAAGAGGAGAATTGCAGTCCCTTAAGGTACAACCCCTACCATTGATAGCCTATCGGAACGAGTACTTATTAATGTCTTGCTAAGTTTTTATCTATATAGTCATGTTTATAAAACTGTGTAGTGATAAGTACAAGTGTACAGCTCTGTTCACACTTAGGCCCCCTTCACACGACTGGAAAATCAGTCCGGATTTCTCATCAGGATATCCAGACCCATAGGGTTACATTAGTCACGGGCACCCTTCAGGATTTTTCTGTGTCTGTTCCAGAAAGTAGGTCATGATTTTATAGATCCTGTCCTATTTTCATCTGGAACTTCCAGGAACAGACGCTCTCATAAAAGTCTATGGAAGTGCCAGAATTCCAGATGCTTTCCTGATGCACATTAGGAAAGCATCCAGAATTCTAGATTGGTTTCCAGCAGGGTTCCCTTTAGGTTACATGGCCACTCTCACTGTCACCAGCCGCTCGTTTAGCCTAGGATCTCTGAGCAGCAGCTGGCAAAGCTCCCTGTATCTGCGACCTGCTCCAGACACAGATACAGTTGTAAAATGGCAGAGAGGCCGGTGCTAGTACCCACCCCGCCATTCATTCTCATAGAGTAGAAGGAACGAGCTTGCCTAGTTTTGGCCAGTGCGATGATATGGCATCATCGGGTCTACCCAGGGATTCAGTCCCTGCTGTGAAAGAGCGGAGAGTGCCAGAGAAGAGGAGCTGCGTGGGAGCGAAGTGTCAGGTGTAGAGATGAGCGAACCTAGAGCATGCTCGATTCCATCCGAACCCAATCGTTCGGTATTTGATTAGCTGGGGCTGCTGAACTTGGATAAAGCTCTAAGGTTGTCTGGAAAACATGGATACAGCCAATGACTATATCCATGTTTTCCACATAGCCTTAGCCACCGCTAATCAAATGCCAAACGATCGTGTCCGGATGGATTCCAGCATGCTCGAGGTTCGCTCATCTCTAGTCAGGTGAGGGTTTTTTTATTTTTGTGGGTCCGGGAATCCGCCAGCATTTCCTGATAAGAAATCCGGACGGATTTTCCAGTTGTGTAAAGGATTTTTGCCAGGTAATCTGCTGTGACATCACACCTAGTTTTTAGACAGGAAAGGTCAGGGATGAACCAGCCATATGTAAAGTGGCAGCTGTATATCAATAGGGCCAATATTCTGTTCTTGCACAAGTGCCCTCTGTTGTTGATCTCCTCCCATGTGTCGTGTGTAACGGGACTACTATATCATGTTACCTTTTAAAGATTACTACATGATCTCTGACTACCGCCAGTCCTGTCCCATGTTAGTGCTATATTTCCAGAAAACGGACCTTTTACAGTAACTGAGCAGGGCCCTTCATGAATCAGAATCAACAGATTGTAAATTATACTATGTTACTATCCATAAACTGTAGTGATCCCCAGGATCATTAATCCCGTCTTTACATAAACAGCTGTATATCATAGGCTTCTATACAACTCACAAGAAAATTGATGGACCCTTGGTTGCAAAACTAGAAAGGATGTATTTCATTACATGCCTATAAAATAGTATTTTTTCTAGAATGTTTTGGATTAAACTCCATCACTATTTAAATTTTATTTTTTTTTCCCCCCGCTGATATTGCAGGATTCAGGTTTCATTTTACCAGAGCTCATTAATATATAGAATATAAGATATTGATTGCTGTGGGTTTAAGGCAGCTTAAATGGCCACGGAGGTGTGAAGGGGGCCTGAAGGACAAGTTTTAACAAGAGACAGTAGTCTAAAGTTTGCATAAAGAAAGGCTCGCTCCATAAAAAGTGCTGCCAATACAATGGGGGACATTTATTAAAGGAGAAGTCCGGTGAAAATTTTTATTAAAGTATTGTATTTCCCCCCAAAAGTTATACAAATCCCCAATATACACTATAGGAAATGCTTTTAAAGTGCTTTTTTCCATGCATCACCATGTTATTCAGGAAGTGACATCATCATGTTATCCAGGAAGTGACATCACCACGGTATCCAGGAAGTGACATCACCACGTTATCCAGGAAGTGACATCACCACGGTATCCAGGAAGTGACATCACTATGTTATCCAGGAAGTGAAGCCTTGAAGCAGCAGTAAGTGCCGAGAAAAAAGCACTTTATGTTCATTTCCCGTAATAAGTGTATAGGTAATTTGTATAACTTTTGGGGGGATATAAAATACTTTAATAAAATTTTTCACTGGACTTCTCCTTTAAATTGGGCCCTACTCCCCAATTACCCTGCCGGACTCACTAAGAGGCGCACGTGGGACCGGCCCTTGGCGTAGGAACTGCACAAAAATTTACACTTGCTCCGAAGCAAGTGTAACTTTTTGTCTGATTTATGCCCGTTTCCAGGTGTAAACCTTGATAAATGATGCGCAGGAAAAGGAGAAGGGAGTAACATGAATATCAATGTGATTTGTGGTACAAACTGGCTCAAAATGCAGAGTACTGGTATATATAACCAAATATCACATTCATGTATATTATATAACACTTTGGAAACCATCAAGAGTAAGAAACATCAGCAAAAAAAAAAAAAAAAAAAGGTGAACATAAAATTACATTTGGGCATAGATAAGTTAACACTGCAGACAGTTGCATATGTAACGTGCATTCACTATCGATCAGCATCTTCCTTCGAGGTGACAGCGAGTGAACAGCTTGATCCCTACCTATCAGCAGCTAAAATCAATAGGCAGTAAATGAGTTCTGACTGCACAACTAAGTCAGTCTGCTCATATTTTCTCCCAGACGGTGACACAGCGAGTTGCTTACAAGGCATAAAAGTCTATCAAACATATTCTTAAACTTTTTTTCCTACTGAGTTTGCATCTATAAATTAAAGAGGAACAGCAACTCACTAAATCCAAAATTCATTACAAAATATCTACAATAGAATTCTTATACAATGATTTTACAATACAAAATGATTGAAATGCAAGAAAAAATAGAAACGATTACTATTATCAGACAATAAATTGCATTAGCCTCATAGTTGAATTGAAGGCCACGTCCAGGACATCTTCCTATACCAGGAGAACAAATCAGTAAGTGATGTCTCAAGACCAGAATTCTGAGTTTGATAGCAATCATTTAGTATCATGATTCTTGATACCAAAACAATACTTAATATAGTTTTAAAAAAAACACAAAAATACAAAGTTTTTATTAAAATAAAATGTTTATTGGCTTGATCACCACAATCGGTCTCACTTTGCCAATGTTGGATTTTGAGTTTTATGGGTTTTTTCCCCCCTTACCAATATCAAGTGCATTTTAGGCAATGAGCAGGGGCTTTTCCCCTTTTAGGTTCCATTCACATGATGTCCAGCAGATGTGATGCTGTAATAAGGTTATCTCTGATAGCTTTTTAGCAGCATTTTTAATGTTCATTTGCTGGCACTATAATGTAGGTAATTAAATATTATTAACATGCCCACACTATGATTAATATTTACCCTGATATTGAATAGCAGCGTCAGGCCCAGCGTACGTGACAGTGGATCCAAAGCGCAACCTCCATTCTTCACAAGATGGTGGCCCCCCATTTGCCCATTTAGTGCACCCTTGATTCAATATGAGATCAGACAATATCTTTCTCCCTGTCAATACCATTATTGCCTATAAATGTCTTAAATGATAAAAATGCGAATTAGCAGGTAACCCCCTTGTCCTGTTAGGTATCGGTGTGGTCCTCTTACCCACTCCACTGTCTCTACTTACGTGGATAATGCACCCCAAATAGTGGTGCCCAACTCCCTACACTGGAAAAGGATCAGAGTGGCACTCAGTGTATACAGGTGGTTCACGAGGAAAAGAACATAGTCCCAGTACAGTAATTCAGAAGAAAATCCCGGCACTCACCACTGTCATCGTATAATTTTATTCGGTTCCACAAACCACATCAGTGTGAACAGCAGAACGCTTTTCGGCCATTTGGTTCAACACTAGAGATGAGCGAACCTCAATCACGCTCATCTGAACCCGAATGCTTTGCATTTACATATTGGTGGCTGAAGAAGTAGTTGGATACAGCCCTAGGGAGTCCTAGAAAACATGGATACAGCCTACGGCTGCCTTGGGGCTGCACCCAACTTTTTCAGCCACCAGTAATCAAATGCTGAGTGTTCGAGTTCGGACAAACCCGAGCGTGCTCATCTCTAGTCAACACCAAACGGGCACATATGAGTAAAAAGACTAGAACCCCAGAAAACATACTAATGTATTATCTATTACAGCTCTGTCTATGGTTACGTTACAAAGAAAATTCACCGCATTGTGCTGAAACAGAAATAGTCTTTTGTTGCCAAAGAATGATAAGTCATTGGCGCAATGCTGTGTCACACTGGCCAAGTTCTTTGTATCTATGCTTAGCATCGGTGTGCACAGCGAGATGATATACTTGGCTTACGAGGTAACTTTCGCTTCTTATAGAAAAACGTACATGAAGGTCACTTAAAGGTGAGGGGCTATGTACAATGGTAGTTTTCTCTCTCTTAACTTTACATATCACACCTTGTACCAAAAATCTATGGATTCATTTTCAGCTTTTGCTTTATCAGATCACCTGCTGCTTTTCTCACTTTACTATCACAACTCATTTGTTATCTCCTTTATTATTACTTTGTATGCAAAAAGACACCAGCAGCAGGTAGACGTGTAAATTAAAATATGCAGCGAGCAGCGTTAATGCTGTTTATTTCTTAAGGTTGTTGGATTTTCTGTGTTTTATATGAATGAAAAATATATAGCGGCAAGAAGATTTATTATCCTTCCACAATACTAATAATACGGGGAGAGGGGGTGTAAGCAGTTAAAATGAATCTGTAACACAACCCCCCAATCACTGGTAATTTTCATCAGCTGTCATGAAATTCTTTCCTGTTGGGGATTTAAAACACTCCTGGTGCCATCTTTTGCCTGAAAAAAAGCACTATTTTTCCACCGAGGAGTGGTGACAAAGAGGCGGGGCCTAGAGTGTTCCTACCATAAGCCTGTGACGCTTCTTCGGCTCCCCCTCCTCATAAGTGATGCCCCTGGGCAGGATTCTCCTCTAGGGCACGGATGCTCTAGGCCCCTCCTCTTTGACACTGCTCATCCGCAGTAAAACAGAATTTTTAGGTAAAAAACGGTACCAGGAGCGTTTTGAACCCCACAACAGAAAAGGACTTTATGAGAACTTATTTACGGCACCAGTGGTTTGGAGTGATTGGGGGTGATTACTTTCAGGGCTGTGGAGTCGGAGCTAGCTTTGGCTGGAGTTTGAGTCGGAAAAAAATGTACTGACTCAGAGTCCAGCTTTAAAAAAATCTTTAAAAAATGTAAAATTTAATTTTTATATGAATTTTACAAGTTTTGCTCATGAATATATATTATGAGCAACATTCTAATAGGACACTATTACATAAGGGTGGTCGGGCAATATATCAGTAATAGGACACTGGCCCTATTACATAAGGGTGGTCGGGGGAAAAGTTGTCAGTCGCTATTTGTCAGTTTGTTTCTGAGCTGGAAAAGTCCATTGTGTGGGGGGAGATCTGTGCTGGTCTCTTTCTGGATGACTGTATATGAGCAGCAGTGTAATATGGAGATATCCTGTGTAATATAGAGGAGGAGGAGAAGACATAAGTAGTGTAGCAGTAACCTCTGTCCTCAGTGCGGGATTTTCTCTCTGGGAGAAGATTGTGTGTTTTTCTTCAGTGTTCAATGGCTGCAGCTGTGTGTGTGTGTGTGTGTGTGTGCTATGACTACAGCACGCTGTGTGTGTGCTATGGCTGCAGCAGGCTGTGTGTATGTGTGTGTGCACACTATGGCTGCAGCAGGCTGTGTGTGTGTGCGCTATGGCTGCAGCAGGCTGTGTGTGTGTGTGTGCACACTATGGCTGCAGCAGGCTGTGTGTGTGTGCGCTATGGCTGCAGCAGGCTGTGTGTGTGTGTGTGTGTGTGTGTGTGCGTGCCCCCACAGTGACCTTCTATATCACTGTGTGACCTCTATATCACTATGTGTAACCCCTCTCTATATCACTATGGCTGACCTCTGTATTACAGGTATCTGGCATTGTTAGCAGTGTTTCTGTGGTGAATATTTAGTTAAAACATAGAAGATTGTCAGCAGGAAAAGATCACCTGCTCCATCTAGTCTAGTTCTGAGTTGTTCAGGACATGGAGGCTGGAGACTGGCTGCATCCACTGCACACACAGGAGAAGCTGCAGTATATACAGTATATATTCCCTCAGAAGTCGCCCCAGGATCATGTAGGACATTAGGAGAAGCTGCTGAGCCAGTGTGATAAGTAACTCCCCTGGTATATGACTGGCTATTTATGAAGGAGCAGGAGTCGGAGTCGGAAGTTGGAGTCGGTCCTGATAAAATTCAGGAGTCTGAGTCTGAGCTGCGGCTTACCGACTCCACAGCCCTGATTACTTTGATTATGTTTGAGGTTCATCCAAACCCAAACACTCTGCATTTTATTACCAGTAATAACACATAATACGTGTGGGAACGTGAATGATATCTGTAGTGTAACGATTTTTTTGCGGTTGTTACATCATTACATGGTCGTTTAAAACGTGGGGAAATGTAGATAGACATTTCAAGAACGTCTGAAAGATTTTTTATTCAACGAAAAGATTAGCGAATTATTGTTGAAAGACCAAAGATTTTTTTTCGACATGTTGAAAAAAAATAGTGAACGACTCAACGATGATTTCACTGTTGTCGTTCGCTCGTTTACAGCTATTCCACAGAACGAATATCGTTAACGAGCGGTCGTTTGAACGATTTTATGAACGATAATCATTCGAAAAAGTTCCGTGGAATAGGGCCTTAAGTCATCCTGAAAAATATTGATAAGGTCTATGGCTGTTTCCATGTTTTCCAGGCAGCCTTAGGTACTTTAGCCCCCGGTAATCAAATGCAGAGTTTGGGTTCGTCCCGGAATGTACTGTAAATTTGCTGATTCCGCAGCACTTTACTTAGTTCGTCAAATAAAAGCATTATTATCTCTAGCGGTTACAGATTGGCTTTAACACAATTAAAAATATTAATAAAAAAAAAAAAATTATATAACAAGAAAACAAGTGACAAAAAACTGGAACCAGGGTCTCTGTAACTGTTCTATACAAGCCTTGAAAAATGCATCGTAAACTGTCGCTGTGCCTGTCCAGTGCTGGATCACCACTCCGGGACCACCGCCAGGCTCCGTGATTGACAGCTCGCTCAGCCACTCAGTGACTCGGATAGGACGCCGATGCAGTCACTGATTGGATGAGCGAGCTGTCTGTCAGCTGGGAAGAGTATTTTCCCCCGATGTCATCACAACTTGGGGGAAAATGTCTTCTGGAAGGGGGGGACTTGGGGTTGGTTAGCGTGGCCGTTTGTAGGCACAGAGAGAGGTAAGTAGTGCTTTGCTTATATGTTCCCCCATGCCCCTGCCGGCTGTTGAATGACAGACTTCTCCTTAAAAAGAGGAGCTCAAAAGTGATCTGTCTAAATCTTAAAGTGACTGTACCACCAGGCCCAGGCTGAAGCACTGGAGGTGGCCGACCCCCCCTTAGTGGGAAGAAACTCCAGCCCCTCCCTGACGTGACTCCATTAGAATCAATGGAACCCTATCATAGAGGGGCTAGGGTTTCCTCCCACTAAGGGTGGGGCGCCCTGCCTCCAGTGTTTAAGCCTGGGCCTGGTGGTACAGTCACTTTAATCTATTGCTTAATGGGTAAATTCTTCAAACAGAAGCAGTCAAGGAGTTTATCCAAAATCTCTGAGGTTTCAATAATGTCTAGCCAGACTGTCTCTGTGTGATGTCATACTAGTGGGCGATTAGACTGTAATAAATGATCAAATACAAACAGAACGGAAAAGAAATAACTGGAAAAGCTTACACACGCAATGGATAAACCCACGGTACACTCCGATCACAAACAGTTAATATTTTGTTTCTTCCAACACTTGAAATCAATGAACTTTATTAGTGAGAGAATGTGCGGTAATGCTTTAGCAGCGCGCCATAAATTTTGACTATTTTTCACTCACTTCCTATGTCTCTCTTCAGATATGGAAATGAACAAACATAAATTATCCATGAAATAATTGGCGGTAAAATCTCTGGAGAAATGACTCCATGGGAAGTAAACAGGCTTTTACATGAGGCAGACGCCACCAAAAATAACGCTTCAAATAAGATGATAAGAAATTCAATTTCAAAACACTTTTCCGTTTGTGGTGGGAGCGTTAATCGTATATTTCTCTTCATTGTCTTTAATGTAACAAAGATTTATTTTAGATAGTGGGGTATAAATATTACCAGAGATTAAACTGGGCATTAAAGGGGTACTCCGGCCCGGGGGTATTTTTAAGCTATGGCCGGGTAAGGTTGCTTACCTACCCCGTCCCAGCACCAAGTCCCGGATTATGCTGCCCGGTAGACCCGTCCCGCGACCGCTTCCTGGTGTGAGCTGCCGCATGAGAAGTGACGTCTCAAGTCAGCTCAGCCATTCAAAGGCCAAGGCGGGACTTTGCTACGGCCGCTGAATGGCTGAGCTGCCTTGAGATGTCACGTCTCATGTGGCAGCTCACACCAGGAAACGGCCGCGGGACGGGTGTACCGGGCGGTGCGATCCGGGACCCGGCACTGGAACGGGGTATGTAAGTGACCTCCGCCATCCATAACCACCCCCTCCCCGGCCATAGCTTAAAAATATAAGGCTATGCTCAAAAAACAAAAAAACTCGCACACTTTCTTCGCCCGCTGAGTGAATCCCCCACTATGTCTGCTGGAGGACTGATACCTTAGTTACTATGAACTCTCTTGTCGGTCCGCTAACAAACATATGCATATGCTTTCTTTATTTTGCCTCTTACCAATTCCCCATTTACTCTGGTCAGGTGACTTTCGTCGGAGCAGTCTTTGTTGAACAGGAAGAACACAGGATACAAACCTAATTGGAAGCAAGGGAGGGATGTTGCTAGCAATTATATCTGACTGCTAGAAAACCATATAAATAAAAGCTGCGGCTGCATAGACAGAATGCTGATGTCAGCGAGAATGAGGAATGGACTTTAACCCTTGGGGGCTGGATGAAAGTATTACGTCTACAAAGGGATGTGTGTGCATGTTTTTATTTTTGTTTTTATTTTTCTAGAGAACGTAATATTCTAAACGTATTAAGGTTTGTTTTTGTTTTTTTTATTAAGGCCCAAATTTATTAAACTGACAAACGCTTTTTTATATATATCATATTTATATTTATATTTGTTGCACAAATTTCTGCAATTGTCCTATTCATTTAAATGGTACTTGCAGAAATCCATGTGATGGGTACAGAACCAAAGTTCAAATCAATAGAACTGATTTTCATTTCACGAACCTTGTGCACCAATATCTTCCACATGTGAATATACCCAGGGGCTGATACTGTTCTGTTGATCATAGTTTGGGGAATCTGAGGTGATCATAGACTACATTTTTGGATGATGAGTAAAGGGAATGTGTCATGATACCAAGATCTACGTCTTTACATTAAATATATATTCTCCTAACAAAACACAAACCCACTGTGTCCGCTATCAGCTTGGCAACCGGAACTGCTACATAACATGAGACATTCAGCTACTGAATAAGAGTGTCCACGGTCACTGGAAACAATTAGTGGACGTTCTCAGAAGAAACCGAAAGAAACCCCGGGAACACCCGTGTACACTGGTCATGGGGCCTGTAGGAAAGAGATTTAGATATTTCCATGACCCCGAAGACCAACATTGGAAACTTTCTCCACAAGTCTGCTCACCCTACTCCAATAACAATCCAAATATTAGGAATAGAAACTTTATTAAGCCTTTTTCTATTACTTCAATATTCTTTCCCTATAGCTGCTGTGCCGTAGTGTTGAGTGCAACTGTCAAAATGTTCGGGTGTCGTCAACGTTCTCCGAACCCGACCATTCGGGTTTGATTCCCCACCGCTGCAGAATTTGGATGCTGCCAAGGGATGCCAGGAAAGCACGAACATAGCCTATGGCCTATCGCTTTATCCATGTTTTCCAGGACTCCCTATGGCGGCATCCAACTTCTTCATCCACCGGTAGTCAAATGCAGAGTGTTCAGGTTCCGATTACGTTGCAGAACTTGAACATATTGACAGGTCCGCTCAACACTAATGGTGAATATAAAAGAGTCCAGATACAGTGAGGTATTCAATATCACACAAGAATATTTTTCAAAGTAATTGGGAAAATTTTTTATCCTGTCATCCTGAGAGACATATGTGACTAGCTTTACTGTAGATAATTCATTCATATCTAGAGATGAGCGAATTTGCCAAAGTTCAGGTTCGTATGAACCTGAACTATCAGCTTCTGATTCCCGCTGTCTGCAGACTCTGTAAACAGGGTGGATACAGCGTAAGGACCGCCTGGAAAACTGGGATACAGCCTATGCCAATGTCTGTATCCCAGTTTTCCAGGCAGTCTGTAAGGCTGTATCTTCCCTTTTCACGGAGGCTGCAGACAGTGGGAATCAGAAGCCGAAAGAACAATACGCAAGGCAATTGTCTTTAGATCCGCACTTGAGTAAATCCATTGACTGGGGCCAGAACCAACTAATAGTTTCTTTTTATAAGCTTCTATCCCTTTTATTAAAAAAAACGGATCGCTGATCTCAGGGAGACCAGCCAAACGTTAACACTGCAGGCTGCTTGTTAAAGCACTCAATGCAGTGAAATCCTAGGTGCATTGCATGTATATGCAAAAGGAGAGCACGTGGAGCCTCATTTAAGAGTCTCGAAACACAGGAATAGCCAGATATCCCTCCAGGAAGGACCCATCCAAGGGGTGGCTCCAGTAGGGAAACCACCAAATTAAGTGGCCCTATAAGCCATTGTAATGACAAGGGAAAAACCAAGGCCAGGTAGCCATCCACAGACAACTGTTTCAGGGTGTTGCCCCTCATCAGTGTGGAGCAGGATTCTGGCTAGGTGAGAGCAATGCATATTCTATCCATTTTATGACATGACGTCATTGGTTTACCTAGTCTATGTTAGTATGTGCCTGAATAATAACTGCATGGCTCTCATGGTTATCATTCAAGAAGCCATTGCTTGGCACCTTACTGAAAGCTATAGCCACTATGTATGGGCAAATCGGAGACCTATCAGAATTCTAAACAGTAGGAATAAAAATGCCAGGATCAAACAGAAGCTGACGAGAAGAGTAAAACGAGAAGTGGGATAAAACCACAGAGGAAAGAAACGTGTGAAATGCCAACAACAGCGAGAAACAAATATGAAATGAAAATGTTTTAATCCTGTTTTGAAAGTGCTTTAGAAGCTTGAAAAACCACATCTGATTTTTAAGTTACCATGGAAAATCAGCACTGGGCCAACTCTCACAAAGAACTCTCAGATATTTTCTTTTCAAGATTATTTATGATGGCGTCGAATTCCCAGGACGTGCCATGATTGAAATGGCATGACTGGTCCCTGCACCTGGATTGTGAAGGTACAAAGATATCCTGCAGACAAGCTACGAGCCGCAGCTTCTGAAAGGGTATTCTCAGCGGTGGTGGCAACAGCCGACGCTAAACGGGGAAATGCTCGACTTTCTCTAAGACAACAATAAAAGAAACCATATTGCAATACAGCAGTGATCACTCTCTGCGGGGATTTGTACCAATGTTATGGACCCCCGAGGAGAAATAGACTCCCCTTGTAGCCAAGTACATGAAGAATTTAGAATAAATACATGAATAATGTCCACTATTATAAAACATCTTTTCCTATTATAGACCCACACTGATTTTTCTTCATCTAATCTGATAACATTTTTTCAATGTCAATAAATGAGTGTGATTATGGTCACGGGGTTAAAGGGGACCTCTTCAGGACAATCCATTTTCATACACCTTATTATGGCATTTGAACATCATAAAGGACTTAGAGGGTTATAGAATGTCATAAGCCAGAATGGAAAGCTGCTGTGTTCCTTTCCTGCTCCAGGAGAGGCGCACATGATGACATCCTACCTGAGGGGGGAAGAAGGGAAAACATTGTAGAGCTGTGTGGGCTTTACATACTACCTACTGGGGGAACCTTACTACTGGGGGTACTACTGACAAGGGGAACACGAACAGGGTTATTACTTATGGGGGACGTGTGTACTGGAGATGCCATCTACAAGGGGGACCTGGTTAATGAAGGTGCTACCTACAGGAAGGACCTGGCTATGAGGGGGTGACTACCTACGGGAGGACCTTGCTATTGGTGGAAACTACCTAGAAGGGGGACCTGGGTAATGGAGGAAATGAACCTATAGGGGGCCTAACTACTGAGAGAAGAATACATGGGGGAGACCTGGCTAATGGTAGAAATTACATATGAGGGGACTACTTCATTGGGGAAACTACCTATAAGGGCACCTATCTAATGGGGGTAATTACCTACTGGGGGAACATGTCTTTCTACATGATCTAGCTCTCCTCTTAACCCACTTACCTACTCAATACAATACACTGGGGGGGGGGGCATTACTACCATTTGGGGCACTATATGTAGGAAAACATAAGGAGGGAGCTGGAAGTCTGACATAGTGCTCTCTACTGACACCTCTGTCCATGTAAGGAACTGTACTATTGATTTCTTCACTCTTCACTGTGTATATAGGGGGTTTACACCATTACTTTCTGCAGCAGCTGTGGTTGTAGATTGCAAGTTTGTCCCCCTGGGATACAGATGGCAAAACGTCACCAAAACAAAAGAAGTAAAGTGTGTGCAAATATTTATTATAATAAATTTCAGAAATTTAAGGTAAATCTATTAGAAAGTTATGTGCCTTGGGGTGATAGTTTTATTTAAATATAAATTTTCTTTACACTGGAGTTTCCCTTTAATACAAGCAGAGAATTCCAAATATAGAAAAAAAAAGCTAATCTTTTGCAATTTTTCTGAAACAATGCATTATAAAGCTATTAGTAGAGATGAGCGAACTTTTCAAAAGTTCGTTCCGACCGGACTTCCGGATTATTTAAAAAAGTTCGACCGAATTTTGGATTTCATAGTTTAAAGCATCTATATGATATGAGGGTAGTGTATTTGGTTGAATTTAGGGCTCTACATGTTGGTAACATCATTATCTTTTCAATATCTCAAAGTTGATTTTTTTTCTTAGACTTCAATATTCACCATTACAAGGTCTATGCAGGAAACTCACCATTACAGGGTCTATGCAGGAAACTCACCATTACAAGGTCTATGCAGGAAACTCACCATTACAGGGTCTATGCGGGAAACTCACCATTACAGGGTCTATGCGGGAAATTCACCATTACAGGGTCTATGCGGGAAATTCACCATTACAGGGTCTATGCGGGAAATTCACCATTACAGGGTCTATGCGGGAAATTCACCATTACAGGGTCTATGCGGGAAATTCACCATTACAGGGTCTATGCGGGAAACTCACCATTGCAGGGTCTATGCGGGAAATTCACCATTACAGGGTCTATGCAGGAACCTCCCCATTACAGGGTCTATGCAGGAAACTCACCATTACAGGGTCTATGCAGGAAATTTACCATTACAGGGTCTATGTAGGTAACTCACCATTACAGGGTCTATGCAGGAAAAAGGTCACAAATGCAGTGAAGGAGCAGAAGCAGTCATTGGAGGCCAGTGGAGGTCCAGCAATAGTCATTTGAGGCCAGTACAGGAGCAGCAGTAGTCAACATGGAGGCCAGGCAGGAGCAACAGTATTAATGCACAAGGTATATATTTGTGCCTCAGGAAAACACCTATGTCATATACACTCTTCCAAGGGTCCAACTATAGTACTTGTATATCTGTATAGCACGTTTTTGTTCTGTGCACCCTTTGCTCTCCTATGCCTAATCTATCTATCTTTCACCCTCTCTATTTTTCTCTCTCAATCACTATGTTTCTCCTCTCTGCTTTCCTAGTAATCTTTTTGTCTTTGCTTTTGTACAATATCTTCTCAGTGCAGCAGCAGAAGAGTTTTGTCATTGACGAGCTCTGTACACTGCTAACAATCTCCTTCCTCTCTCTCTGCGCAGACTGTGTTGTGCGGTCATGTCATCGCTCCTCTTAAAGCAATACCGACATCACACAGGGGGTAGGCTAGTGCAAGATCTCTGCTGATTGGATGTGTTCCGGGCATCATGGGAAAGTGCTTTTCCCGCCCAGAACACTTTCTGCTTTCTAAAATGGTGGCTGCCATTTTAGAAAGCAAAGAGAAAAAATTCGCAGCGGATTTCCAAAAATCCGAATCCGACTGGACTCTGACTTTGGGAATAATCCGAACCGGATCCCATACCGGCCGAACCGGTTCGCTTATCTCTAGTTATTAGCACATAAAGTCACTCGGTTGTGTCGGATTTGAAAAATAAGGCAACAGAGTTGAGGCAAAAGCAGCAAGGGATCCGAAAAACCACACAGAAAAGTAGTTGTTACCAGTAAAGCACAAACCTCTTTGAGATCTATGTATCTATGCGTCCTGACTATTCTGGAATAAGGGAAGGTTTGCATAAATTATTCAGTCATAGGAAATAGTCCGTATAATATCCTCCTCTATAAAGTACACGACACCCTTGTTGGGGGTGAAACGTTATAATTAGTCATTTCCAGTGTCCCTCCCCAGGAGAGTAATCAAGCGGCACGTCACCCAGATGCCTGATACGCCTTATTACTTCTACGGCATATTGGTTACTGTTTAGCATATACTCATACACGTTTATATAGACGGTTGAAAGCAGGGAAGTCCGACGCTCCTAACTTTGCATTAATGAAACTAATTTTAGATAAACTCTAATAAATATTGCCCCCCCCCCTCTATTTTGGAGCTGCACATTCTGCTTCCCAACATGTTATGCGAGCTGAGAGAGTCTCGTATTGTATGGAGCTGGAACTCGCAGTGACCACTTCTCTGCATATACTGTAGCAGAGTGCGTTCAAGTGGCAGTCAGTCAAAAAGTCACCGGGTTGCTAAGCAACATGAATTAGTACTTTTAATTTAATCGGGTGAACTGCAGATCAATAAACATTGATTCTACCAAAGTATAGCATACTATTATAACTATGTGGATACTGTATATTGGAGTTAGGGTCCTATTACACGGAGGGATTTTTAACGATTAATGACTAACGATAAACGATCGCAAACGAGATTGTTCATCGTTAACCTGAAATCGTTCACCATATTACACAGAACGATGGTCGTTAGTTACGATCGTTTACTCAATCTGATACCAACACAACAATGGACAATGTGCAATTACACTAAACAATTAGTGAACAAATGGGGAACTTGAGTGAACGGATGTGGAATTACAGCGAACGATAATTTTAGGTTCACATGTAAATCAACGGTCAACGACATACGAACAATTTTCAGATCGTTGTCTGCAATTACACAGAATGATAATCATTTAAATTCGAATGTTATAACGTCCCGTCCCGTCCCGTGTAATAGGGCCCTAAGACACCATGAAGGGTATCTGGTATTTGTTTATATTATTAGACAATAGTTGCCGCTTCTATGGACAATGAAACCTTGGATGACCAGTCACTTGGTCTGAGAGAGTTTTGTAAGACAAGCTTTCCAAATGGACTCAAACTTATAGGCTATGTTCCCACAAAGTCTTTTTTTGGCAGTTTGAGTCCAAATAAACGACCATTATTATATAATGAGGGACATCATTTGGACAATAATGGCCAAAAAAAAAAAAAAAAAAAAAAGACACTGTGAAAATAGTCATAAGCTGCATTTCAAGTTTCATGAAATAATTCTGCCAAGCGAGGTCTTTCAGCAGGATCAGCGCGATCAGCAGGAAGTTCTTCCTGTTCTTTCCGTAACACACCCGCACGGCTGTGTCAGTACAATACTGTGAAGATTTGAACTGTTTCGGAGCTGTGTACAAAACATAGGAATAAGGCCTAATTGTACCTGAATAAGCTAATACTCACAACTTTGCCTGGTTAAAGGAGAAGTCCAGAGAAAATAAAAGTATTGTACTGTCCCCCAAAAGTTACCAACATACACTTATTACGGGAAATGCACATAAAGTTCTTTTTTTCACTGCACTTACTACTGCATCAGGGCTTCACTTCCTGGATAACATGGTGATGTCACTTCCTGGATAACATGGTGATGTCACTTCCTGGATAACATGATGATGTCACGACCCGACTCCCAGAGCTATGCGGGCTGTGGCTGCTGGAGAGGATGATGGCAGAGGTATGCTTAGTGTCTCTCAAGTGCCCTGTGTCCCTCAGTGTCCCCCTGCCATCATCCTCTCCAGCAGCCACAGCCCGCACAGCTCTGGGAGTCGGGTCGTGACATCACCATGTTATATCCAGGAAGTGACATCACCATGTTATATCCTGGAAGTGACATCACCATGTTATCCAGGAAGTGACATCACCGTGTTATATCCAGGAAGTGAAGCCTTCATGCAGTAGTAAGTGCAGGGAAAAAAGCACTTTACGTGGATTTCCCGTAATAAGTGTATATTGTGGATTTGTATAACTTTTGGGGGGCAATACAATACTGTAATAAAAATTTTCACCGGACTTCTCCTTTATAAATATAATTGATGAGAATCTGCATCTATGGCATAAATAATCAAATATATATTCTCTGTTGAAAGAAAGCCAAGGCGTTAAGCAACAGCGAAGCTCATTCATTATGTGAGTTTCCACCTTGACTTCTCCTACAGACTAATAACAGTCTGTTCTTAAAGGTTTTTCCCATCTGAATGATCCATTTTGTCTTTTTACTGTTATCGTGTTAACTGTGAGCTGAAGCAGATTTTAATGTGAGAAGCACAGCATGAGGTAGAGCGAGGTGGAGCAGAGTCTCGGCAGCGGCAGGAAAGTAGGCCATCCTCCTCCAAACCAATGTCTAGCAGCAGCTCATCAGTCCCGTACCCCAGCGATGCGGAAAGCTGCAGACAGAGACGACTGCAGATCCCCTGAGAGTTCTGGTTTGTATCTAGACAATTAACTAGAGGCAGCCTAGAAATAGCCGGAATGCCGCTTTATTTAAGACTCAACATTAGTTTAGCCTGGTCCCCTGGTAAGATACATTCACTTTTTTGTTTACTATGTTATTATGAAGATGTAAGAATAGACAGAACTCAGAAAAGTAAAAAAGTTTACGACATTTTCACTTAGCTTCCTTATTGCACATGTTTCCTGCTGAAAACTAAGAACAAATAAGATCAGGTGATGGAGTACTTCATTGATATGTCCTGCACTTTGCTCTGTCAAGAACTTTCTTTCCTCTGTTGTCACCTCTTTCAATTCCTTGAAATAAAATACAGAATAAGAACATAAGGGGATGGGAATGCAAAGTGCAACTTTCTAGTATGAGGTTTTCTATGGGGATTTGCTGCTGCTCTGGACAGTTCCTGACATGGACAGAGGTGGCAGCAGAGAGCACTGTGTCAGACTGGAGAGAATACACCACTTCCTGCAGGACATAAAGCAGCTGATAAGTACTGAAAGACAGGAGATTTTTAAGTAGAATAAATTACAAATCTATACAACTTTCTGACACCAGTTGATTTAAAAGAATTTATTTGCTGGAGTTTCCCTTTAAAAAATAAATAAATAAAAGAGCACTTCATACTACAGCTGCATACTGTTACTAAAAGGGGCGGTGTACTTAGAATTCCCTATGTGACAGGAGAGTACTCTCATAAGAACATTACAGGCTGTCCTGCGGCTGGGAACCTAGTCAGTTATGATCAGTGGGAGAACCCAGCAGGTTCCTTCTCCCTGCTGAGCCACCATAGGGCAAACAAAGCAATATAGAGTTCCCATTTAAATCAATGGACTGTTATGTAATGTATGGACATACCAGGTATATTCTTTGTAGCTGCTTCTCTGCACTATTTCAAGGTGACAGGCAGGAAGTTGCACAATCCTATCTATTTTTCTATTTCGAGCATCCAGTATTAGCCTCCCAGCCTTCATGGGGGTCCACTGCTTAGATACATGAAACACACTGCAGCTTCCAGATGTGTTATACAGAAATATATGCGGTGTATTCCATCAAATGGCTGGTAACAAAGTGCGATGTCTCTGCTGCTTCATGCTTGGAAAAGGGATGAGAGGCAGCGAAAACTTCACACTTTGTTATGAGACATTTAACGGAACAAACCACAGATATTTCCAAAAACACATCAGGGGAGCGTTGCATCTATCAAGTACGAAACAAGCGCTACGGGACTGACAAAGCTGAAAAGGCATTGTACTTGGATATCTTCGTCAGTTTCATAGCACATGAGTAGAGGTACGCTGCAGTCAGAAGGCCAGAGACCCCAGTCTTATAATGAGTCGTTTCCCAGCAGTCGGACCCCCGCGCTTCTTGCCTGTAGATAGATGATACGGTTTTATCTCGGGATAAGCCCATTAATGGTGGAGGCTCCTGTCCCTTCTGCCCGCTTGTGTGAAGGTTGGCATCACTTTCCACACTCCATGCACCAGAGCACAGAATGAAAAATGCTAGAAAACTGTGAGAACCAGGAGAAGTTTGGACCTGCCTAATAGGGGATTTTGTTTACTGGGGACCCCTACCAAATGGGGGGACCTTTCTACCTGCTAAGTGGCCTACCTAGATAAAAGGTGGGAACCTACTGTACCTAATGGAGAACCTACCTACTTCTCTGCATCACACTTTTCCCTCTCCTTCAACCCATTTCACCTATACACTTTATTGTGCATCGGAGAAAGTTAAAGGGGTACTCTGGACGTGGGTTATTTTCATAGTATGGCCGGGGAACGGGTGGAAATAGAGGCCGCCGGTAACTTACCTCCCCGGTTTCAGTGCTGTGTCCTGGATCGTGCCGCCCCGTTCTCCCTTCCGGCTGTCGCTTCCTGGTCTGAGCTGCGGCTTGAGAAGTGACGTCTCAAGGCAGCTCAGCCGTTCAGCGGCCAAGGTAGGACTCTGCTCCGACCGCTGAATGGCTGAGCTTCCTTGAGAAATCACATCTCAAGCTGCAGCTAAAACCAGGAAGTGGCGGACGGACGGGAGAACGGGGCGGCGTGATCCGGGACCGATGCTGGAATCAGGGAGGTAAGTTACCGGCAGCCTCTATTTCCACCCCTTCCCCGGCCATATCCTAAAGATAAACCCCTTCCGGAGAACCTCTTTAAGGAGGATTCTGGTTAAATGCTCAGTCTAAGATACTGGTAATTGTACTCATGTGCCGAGTCCAGGGTCAGGCAGGGTGCAGAGTCCAGGGTCAGGCAGGGTGCAGAGTCCGGGGTCAGGCAGGGTGCAGAGTCCGGGGTCAGGCAGGGTGCAGAGTCCGGGGTCAGGCAGGGTGCAGAGTCCGGGGTCAGGCAGGGTGCAGAGTCCGGGGTCAGGCAGGGTGCCGTGTCCGGGGTCAGGCAGGGTGCCGTGTCCGGGGTCAGGCAGGGTGCCGTGTCCGGGGTCAGGCAGGGTGCCGTGTCCGGGGTCAGGCAGGGTGTTGAGTCCAGGCTGGGACGCCAGCTGGACCAAGGATGACATTTTAGTGTTTTTAATGTTGAGTGGCATTTAGGGCTTGTCTACCTAGGTTTACTGCTCCTGTTTTGTATATAATTTGTGTATTGTAAGGCTATTTAAATAAAGATTTTTCTTGATGTGCTACCTTTTTGTGCACATGCTTTTCTTCATAGTCCTTCTAAGATACTGGTAATGACTAGAAGAAATTGTCCTTGTAGTCTGGGCTGGATGGAGATTTAAGTAGAAAGAGAACGACTCTGATCAAAGACACCCCTCTTAGTCTCTGGATGTAACTGCACTGTAGTCAGTTGTATGGTCTGTGGTGGTAATAATAGCAACCAGGGTGTGGAGGCATTATTTAGACATTATGTGATGGTCTCATCTTGTTCCGGAGCAGTATTAATGTTGTCAGCATTATCTGAATTCGAGAAGGAGGGGTGCTTTATCGAGATTCATTAAATTACTTGGAGACTGTCCTGATCATGAGCTTCTGCCACTTTTCATATTCGCAGTTCCCGTTGTTATGAGATGCTTAGCTATTTATACATGTTAATTTTAACAGCATGTCTTTCGCCTCAATGGTGTTTGCTTCCTACACAGTCTGTATACGCTTTGCAAATGTACTGCTATTCTTTCCATAGAAATCTATTCTATCATTGTGCCTGTCTAACATAATAAAGCCTATTTCTATCCAGTTCTGAAAAGAGAAATATTTCTCAAGGGTGTCCTTGGGAAAAAGCTCAGTGCTACGGCTGCACCGTAACACGGCTCCTTTGTACAAGGCTCATGAGTACTCACATTAATAAAGCTCCTGCCCATATGCCGCATGGGCTACAGGAAAATTTAGGTGAACTGTAAAACTGATTTTCATGTGTCACACTGGGTGACTAACAGAGAGATTTTCTTTACTTCATTCTAACATATTACCAGAGCTGTAATCCAGTACAATGCCTCAAAATCAGAACCCGTCCAACATGTGGTGGCCCCATCGGCAGCGACTGATGAACAACTACTTGCACCACAATATAACATGTTTGAATTATGGTTACTTCTATCAATATGTATCAATTGTGTTACTGGACTTAGATGGTAGTTATTTAATCTTTTAGATTAGGTGTAACACCCATTACTATGTGTAGGAGGAACGTACTGAACAGCTGCCCACACAACTTCCACCAGCACCTAACACCATTTTACTATAAGGAGGTACAGCAGGGGACATTATTACTACATGGAGGTACAGCAGCAGGGGACATTATTATTACTATATGGGGCAATGCAGGGGGACTTTATTACTATATGAGGACATAGCAGGGGACATTATTACTATAAGGAGGTACAGCAGGGGACATTATTACTATATGGAAGTACAGCAGGGGATCCTACATACAGGGGACAATCCACACACCTACTGACTTTTGTGCACCAAACAGGCCATAATGCAATTATTACAGATTGGGACCCTATAGGTAGGAAAAGGGAAGGAAGATGCTGGATAAGTGCGGAGCCTAAGATGTTTGTCTGGCAGGTTCAGATGAATTACAGCTGCAAGAAGTCGTCATGGTGGTCCAGGCCAGATGGAGAGGAAAAGGAAAGTGACGCCTCAGATCAAAGAAGACGTCACCTGTGAGTCACTGAATTATATTTTTGTATTCAGTAGAGCATTATCTGGTAGGGGTGCAACACTGTTCTATGCCGTAAAACACACCACTGCTTCTTCCTAGTAACCCGAATTATGATAAAAGCCCCCCTTCTTTCCCCAGAACCGGTCCGGGGGGGGGGGGGGGGGGGGGGGGGGCGCTTTTATCGACATTCGCCCTGTTGCCAAAAAGCCTTAGAAACTGCCCCGGTGTTGCCCAGCCTTAAAGAGATTATCCTGGCTTTAAAATTGGTGACTTAAACTCAGGAGAGACCATTAATATTAGAACAGTGAAGGTCTAACTCCTGGCAGCCCTGACTGGTGGAGGTGCCGGAACTGGGACCCCAGCAATCTAAAATGTATAAACCATCAATTTTAAAAGCCCAGAAGGAATCAGTGCTGTGGATCACTTTCCACTCCACGTATATCTTCAACAGGTTTTAAAGTGTCACAGTCGTTTCATTTATTTATTTATATGTTATTTTTTTGCAGAAATCAATATTCCAGGTGATTTTAAGAAACTTTGTAATTGGGTTTATTAGGCAAATATGCCATTATCTGCATTCAAAAAGCCTTTCCCAAGGTCCCCCCTTTCTCTCTCACTGCTCATCAGGAAATCTCGACTCTTTTACATCAGTTGTGCCCTGTGTAACCTATGGAGGGGGGAGGAGGGAGATTAGTCGCCAGCAGAGAGCAGAGAACAAAGGATTACACAGTGGGAGCTGTGTAAAGGCCGGTATTCAGAGGTCAGAGGAGATAGCCCGATGATGTAGCTGTAAATTAACTCTTTGTTGTCCTGTTTTGGTGCCTCATCTCCCTCCACCCCTCCCCTCTCCATAGAAAATCATGAAGACAGGGGGAGAGCTTCAAACTGCTTTTTCATGATAAAAATGCATTTTTCGGCTAATAAACCCAATTACAAAGTTTCTTGAAAAATGAAATGACAGTGACATGGGCATGTCATATTAAGAGATGTCACTGTGCGGAGTAGTGATGTCACTTGTCTTGGCAGGACTACATGTACTCCTACATGTACCACCAGTGTGGCTGCCCCAAGCTAGTGTATCCGTGCTTGTGAGATTCCAGATAAATCTTCAGTACACTCAGGAATCTGTAGATCACTGCTGCTCACAAGAATATTTTTTCTGACATACATATAGTTGAGGTCATTCACCATAGCTACATTCACTAAGTTTTTTGTTTTATTTTTACATTTCGTGACCTGCTCCAGCGCTGGTGCCGGTATCCCGCAGCTTCAGTCCCCTGGTCCCGGATGCTTCTGTGTCTGAGTAGGTACCTGGGACGTGATGTGTTAGGCCCGCTCAGGGACCCCCGCCTTGGTCGCTGACTGTCTGAGCGGGCCTAAAATGTCATGTCATGTACTCAGATGTAGAAGTGGCTGGGACCAGGAGACCGGAGCTGCGGGATACTGGCATTGGCTGGAGCAGGGGAGGTCAGAGCATGTGTTACTTCTTTCATCCTCCCCCTCCCAACTCCCCACCCCAGTCCAGAGTTCCCCTTTAACTGTATGTAACCCATCATTTGCAATATACAATGACTGTTAGCGTACTTTGTGCCAGTAATTCTTACAAGTGCAGCACCGTGGAAATAATGTTAATAGATAAAATTTTGGATACTATTAAAGTGGTCAATTAGCTTAAGGTCTTTATTGGGACGACCTCTGACCTCTTTGTTGTAAACACTGCTGATCTTAGACTTCAATAGGTATTGGCCTTCATTCATCAATCATCTTCATGGATTTCTCTATAAAGGTCGATGGAAGTTTTTCTATAGTATTTACCAGCTGAAAGAAATGATTGATAAAGAGCACATGAAAAGCTTTACCAGAGACCCGATCAATTTTATTACAAACTAGAGGGAACAATTGCTTAGCAGGTGCCGTATGCCTAGAAATCCTATGTGCTCTGGAAGTTTCTGTATTTAATGTCACTGGCAGCATGAATGGACTGACAAAGCAGTTTCAGTGACGTACAGCCCACCGACAATATGCCGCATGGAAGTGATGACTACACAGATAATAAGCTCTCTAACAGAACAGGAAACTCTACACAGTAAGGCTGTGTTCACACTATGCAAGTACTGCAGAAATCACGGCCGTTGTTACAACAGCCGCGATTTCTGCAGTACTTACGTGGTGCTGCAGGCTGAGAGGAATCCTGGCCGGGACCCCTAGCGGCGCTGTAGAAAATTGACATGTCAGTTTTCTGCGGCCGCTATTCAGTGAATAGCGGCCGCAGAAAACCCAGTCAGTGCACACAGTGGAGCGAGCGGTTCCGGACGCACGCTCCATTGTGTGCTGTGGGGAGTTCTGATGCTGGTGCACACAGATGCACCCGCATCAGAACTCAGCAGCGCTTAAGATGATCCAGCAGGATCTGCAGTACCGGCCGGCATTATCTTTTCTGAGACCGGCCGTTCCGTGACCCGGCTGGGTCACGTAGCAGCCGGTCTCATACTACGTGTGACCATAGCCTAAGGCAGTGTTCCCGCTAAGGGAAAACTACGGCAGCCTTCCTGAACGTCCGTTATTTTTGTGCAACAAGATGACAAATAATGTTGATGGTTATTATTTGCGGCCGTCATTATCAATAGACGGCCACCTTTTGGCGCTAAAATGACGGCTGCCCAGAAAAACCTAATTTTCCTGTTGTGGGTTCTTCTACTACTACTACTACTACTACTACTACTACTACTACTACTACTACTACTACAAGGTCTTGTCTCATCACAGCATCAGTTGCCCAGTAAGAATGCCGCTAACTCTGACCTTGGGGGGACAAAAAGTTTTTTTTTGTTTCGCTTTGCTGTGTTCTGTGTTTTTTTTTCCATTTACATACATAGATAAGGGTTTGTTTTTTGCAGGGCCAGTTATAAGATTACTGTGTTATATGTTGGAATACATCTTTTTACCTGTGGCATATGTATCTAATCTATTACTGCAAAGTTCTGTGTCCCGGTATACAAGTATAATAGATTTATTCCTGCCAGGTTCTATATATTCCTGTATACTCACTCAAAGGGGTATTCCGCTCAGGTAAAATACATGCTTAATCATTTCTACTCTTAGAGACCAACAATTCGTTCCCTACTTGTTATTATCTTTTCACTCTCCTCCCCCCAGTTCTGAGCTGCTGCTTTCTGCTGAAGAGGTGTTTACTTCAACCCAACAAACTCCCTCCTCCCCAGCAAGAGGGCTCATGTAAACAGCGTCTCTGCACTCTGTAATGCCAAAAGGGTTATTCTGAGTTGTTGTCAAGTTGCTGGTGACCTCACTGTCATTAACCCTCCCGGCATTACAGAGTGCAGAGACAGCCAGCCAGGGATACTGTTTACATGAGCCGTCTCAGAGGAAGGGGCAGGGAGATCAGAGCGGAGATGGAGGGAAAAGCTCACACACAGTTTTCTGTGTCTTCAGCACAAAGTAGCAGCTCAGAACTTGGGGAAGAAGACTGAAAGCGTGATAAGTATGGAACAAATTGTTAGCCTCCAGGAGGAGGGATGATTCAACATGTATTTTACCTAAACGGAATACCCCTTTAAGGTTCTCAATTTTGATACTGTTCGCCGAAAAATTACTGATATATTGGTCATGATAAAAGTTCAGTCTATGTCCTAAGGAAGTGATATTTTGAAGGTGGGATCCCTATATCCTGTCAGTAGATGTACTATAGGTTTGCACTGTAGTGTATATACTGGAGAAGCCCCCCGTCTTCTCTTCTCCCAGGTCACATTATTTACACTCTGATGAGTGACAAAAGCTTTTCTACACGTCTGGTAAAGGAAATTCAGTATACTATTTCTTTATTTGACCTCTGACCTAACATTTATCTCAACAATTCAACCTATTGATTCCTGTCAATACACCAACATGCATTTCAGGTATTCAGAATTACAGGGTTTTTTTTTTAGCTTTTCCTATTGTAACAGCCATGTTTATTTCTTGTGCTTTTCATTACTGTGAAATCTTACAATGTCTCCTGACAACCGCACGAAGGAGTGTTGTTACACTCAAGATGTAGCTTAGGCTTCCCTCAGACACAACTAATGCGCAGTGGGTTTTGGGCTTAAAGGGGTATTCCGATTAAACATTCACATGTTGCTGTCCATGATGAGACTAACAATTCCTTCCATACTTATCTATTCAGTCTCCTTCCCCCAGTTCTCAGCTGCAGCTTTCTGCTGAAGAGCTTTTTCTCCCCTCCCCCCCCCTCTTTCTGAGACGGCTGATGTAAACAGTCCCTGACTGGCTGTATCTGCAACTTTGTATCTTCTTTTTAATGCTGGGAGGGTTATTCGGAGGTCAAGTTGCAAATGGACTTACTGTGATTAATCCTCCAGCAAAGAAGCTACTATGTTGCAGATACAGCCTGCCAGGGACTTCTTAACATCGGCTGTCTCAAAAGGGAGGGGGGAGGAGGGGGAGACGAAGAGAAAAGCTCACACACAGATTTTTGTGTCTTCAGCAGAAAGCAGCAGCTGAGAAATGGGAGGAGACTAAATAGTAAATAACAAGTATGGAAGGGATTGTTAGTCTCACCATGGCCAGCAACATATGAAATTTAAGTGAAATGCCCCTTTAAAAAGGTCTGGTCTATAAACAGTAAATGCAGACTCACTGCAAAACCAGTCAAGTGGGTATTGTGTTTCATATTTCTCCACTAACTCTCAGCTAGCATGCAGCTGCACGGTTTTTGATCCAAGAAAAAAGATGCACCAAATCTGGCATTTTTAATTTTATTGGCTTTAAAAAAAAAAAAATACATTTAGTCTGGCCTTGGGAATTGGGAGAGTATTTAGTTGGCAGCCGAGGGGGGGGGGAGGGGGGGAGCCGCAGTAATGTGACAGGGCCCGCATGTTTGGAGAATAGAGTTTAAGGAACTGCCAATAAGATGCCCCCTTTAGTATTTCCCTTCTTATTATCTTAGGATAGATACATGAATTGTTATTGTTACATTCTGTTATTGTAGATTTACCTACCACATCTGCTGGAAGTTTGGTCTAAGCATCTACTACTCTTTCAGTAAAGTAATATTTTCTCACGTTGCTTCTGATCTTTCCCCCAGTAACCTCTCACTGTCTCCTTTTGATGCCCATTATTCGCCATTATATGACGTCGGTCCAAAAAAAAGATGTCATGTGGTCTTACATTGTTTGCATGGCTGTAAGTGCTGAGTAAGAATCCTAAGGAAGAGTTACAGCCACAAAAAATGACGGCCACCAAAGGTCATTATTAAGGGCCGTCAGTACTACAAGACATTTGCCCGCTATGCTCCCGAAGTGGGAACAATAGCCTTGTAAAGCAGAGTGGATGAGCCAGTAGGTTGAGAGCTGAGCTGTGATTGGTTGCTGTGAGAGCTGAGCTCTGTTTGGTTGCTGTGAGAGCTGAGCTGTGATTGGTTGCTGTGAGAGCTGAGCTGTGATTGGTTGCTGTGAGAGCTGAGCTGTGATTGGTCGCTGTGAGAGCTGAGCTGTAATTGGTCACTGTGGGCAGTTTACACCTGTGTATATTTTACACCTTTTGATAAATCTCCCCCTTAGTATTCAAATTATTCTAATATACTTGTTTGATTTATTTATAGGCTATGTTCCTAGTCTGGGAATGGGCCCTCATTTAAAGGCGAATTATTATTATTATTATTATTATTAAGATCATGAACGTTATTTGCGGCCGTCAACATCAATAGCTAAAATTCTGTAGTGGGAACATAGATATACAAACACATTATATACATGCCCACGCCTTATACACACGTCCTGTGCCGTATGTGTGTGGGGGGGGGGCTTCGTCCAGGGCTTCCACAGAACGTGTGTATAAGGCCTTACAGTTCACACACAGTAAAATACATATATAGGCCACAACCACACAACCTATTTTTGGGGGGGGAAATAACGGATGTTATTTGGCTGCAAAATGATGGCCATCCTAAAAGAAAGTCCATCAAACGGCCAAAAAAAGATGTTGTGTGGTCGTGGCCTTTCTGTGTTTTCAACCCACTCCTGGTTTAGGTTAAAAATAATACTGAGCAAAATACTGTGTGTGAACATAGCTGAAGGATGTGACCACACAACACCTTCTTTTGGTTGGCCATCATTTCACGGCCAAATGACCATTTTACAGCCAAATATTCCACAAATAACGGCCATTGTTTTGCAATAACAGCTGATACTTGGCTACAAAATAACGAGGGTCCAAATTAATGGCCGTCAAATGCCCCAAAAAAACGTTGTGCGATTGTAGTCATAAAATAGTGAATATAGTGTACAGCCATCTGTATGATATCGAAAAAAATGTTAGTTTCTACAATGTGTGCACATGGACATTTTCTATAGACTTTAATGCAGCACATTTTTAGATTAAAAAAAAATTGACTTATTTTCCCTTATTATATATATATATATATATATATATATATATATATTTATATATATTGTCACACATTTTAGTCAGTATTTTTGCAAATAAAAACCAGTTATGGATCCAAAGCATATAAAGGTTATATCCACACACCACCAAAATGACGGCTGTTATTTGTCGATAAATGGTAAATACGGCCATCATTTTACCGACATGTAAAGATACTGTAGCCAGTGTGTATCTTTCCATTATAATTATTCTCTGCTGGGACACCATTCTTGGCTTTGGCTAAAAATCCTGACCAATATGGTATATGGGAACATTGCCTTTGGCTGCATTTTGCTTTTTTTTTTACTGTTTGTGAGTTAAATATATTAATCTGCTACATAAAAGTTTAGCTGCTATTCGTGCACACATTGTATCATCATGTTTTTGTCTTTTTTATGTTACTGTCTGTAAGCCTAGCCTCAATGTGGCCGTACCTAGAGACTATACCAGGGACTGTGCCAATCAGCTCCGTCCAGCAAACCAAATGATGCTTTCATTCTGCTCTCCAATGGTCTTGTCTGTAAGCTATGCTCGGTGCTGCCAAGTCAAGCATTACCATGCCGCCGCTGCTGGAGCTTAGGGACCCTCTAGTAAGGGAAATCATCAAGCATGGAAAAAGACGTTAAACGTGTTTTTATAGAGTTTAGAAACTGTAACCAGAACTAGAGTGGAAGAGGAAGGTCCGTAAAAGCAATGAAGGAATGAGCAGGGCAGATGTGGGCACATACATGCAGCACTCTCTGTCCGGGAAGAGAGGGGTTACAGCTCCACAGTCCTGTCCCCTGATGCAAGCCCCAGCCTGAAGTGGATCTGCTATGATTTGGAAGGTGAGGGAGACTTCCTGGGTCAGAGTACAGGGTTGTAGACCTCGCTATGCAGACCATGCCCCTCCCCCACTCCCCCTCCCACCCAGTACAGGGAGCTCTTACACCAAAGCAATGCTCTTACGACAAGTAAAATTTTGAAAAACTGTGAGCTCTTAAACCAAAACGCTCTTAATCCAAGTTACTCTTAAACCAAGGTACCACTGTACACGTGAAACTCGATACTGCAGCAAACAGAAAACTGTGTCCCTTCACTATTGGAGCCCCGGCACCAGCTGCTGCCGCCACTGGGATGGTATATACCTCATTGTATAAATAATAGACCCCATAGGTGCTGCAGGTAATTCATAGTACCGTCATTTAATTACTTTGACAATAAAAAGTGTATAATACGGCAGTGGCTTTGGCTGGCAGTAGATTACTTCTCAGAGCTCGCTATACTATTATGTCTTGTAGCCTCCTTAAAAATTCTGCTCTGCTTCTTTAATAGAAACCTTGTCAGAGGCTTAGCATTCGCCATCTGTTCTTCCACCAATTACTGCTGCAGAAGCAACTCGCATCGGAGACGTGCAGAAGCAACGGACAGGGGAGAGTGACGGGACTGCTCGGAAACAAAGGGAAGCAAATATCTGCTCCGCATCAAAAATGCAATTTCACAGATACGTTATACAGCCTGAGAATGATAACTCCGTATCATTAAAGGGGTATTCCACTAAAACAGAACTTTTGATATGTTGCTGCCCAGGGTCAGACTAACAGTTCCTTCCATACTTGTTATTATCTTTTCAGTCTCCTTCCCCCAGTTCTCAGCATCTGCTTTCTGCTGAAGACACAAAAATCTGTTTGTGAGCCTCTCTCTCTGTCTCCCCCACCTTCCCCCTCCTTTCTGAGATGGCTGATGTAAACAAGTCCCTGGCATGCTTTATCTGCAACACTGTAGTTTCTTTGTAATGCTGGGAGGGTTAAACTGAGGTTAAGTCACTGATGAACTCATAGAGGGAAATTTATGAAGATTGGCATACTTGTTGGCCGAACTTATATTAGGCCCCGCCCCCAATTGCCCCACTGGATTCACTAAGAGGTGCACGCCTCTTAGTGAAACCGGCCTGACCTGCGCCTGCCATACGGCGAGCACAGCTCCGGAGTAGGTGTAGATTTCTGCCATTATTTATGCATGCGAACAGGCATAAATCATGGTAAATCTGCCTTAAAACCTCCACCCACCCATCAAGCGCACAGGAGATACGGCTGGCGTTTGTCAGCCTTCATAAATGTCCCCCACTGTGATTAACCCTCCCAGCATTACAGAGTTCCACACAGGCACTTGATTACATTAGCCTCTCAGAAGGTAGGCGGAGGAAGTGGAGAGGGAGAGAAAAACTCACACACAGATCTTTGTGTCTTCGGCAGGGAGCAGCAGCTCAGAACTGGGAAAAGGAGACAAAACAGATAATAACAAGTATGGAAGGAATTGTTAGTCTCACCATGGGCAGCAACATATCGAAAGTTATGTTTGAGCGGAATACTCACTCCCAGCTATTTGCCTCATTTTTTTTTTATCCTGTATGACCATTGCAAGGTATGGGCAGAGGCAGGGTATGGATGCACTCTGCAGCTCCCCCGCAGAGTCTTGGCTACCAGGACTGTCTTCTCTGAGCGCTCTACGTCTCCACGTTCTATAAGGCAACAAGGAAGACGTAATCCTTGCTGGAAATTACTGATGAAAAATCAAATAAAGGTTAAACTGTCAGCTGTTCCACACTGGGAAGTTAATTGCAATATGATTTACTGCAACGCTGTATCTGCGCATTAAATGTCATTAGGAATAAACTCCTATTTATAAGAGAAGAAAAGAAGGCAGAAAATAAGCGTCTGAAATTTACTGCGAGGAGCGAGCCGGAAGGAGATGTCTGATTCTAATTGGGAATAATTCTGGCTATATTTATACCTGACGGAAAAGGAAAACAATGCGGCAGCGCTCAGTCACATAAACCCTATTCTCTCTATACCGGCGGGGGGGGGCTTTATATACTGCTTAATAAGTATACCAGACTATGGACTATGTACATGTCCATATTATGAAGCCTGGTATAACAGTGCCCATAGCTGCCATTCCTTGTTATATCTCAATGGGCCTCACCTGGTATACAGAGGTGCACATAGATTTATAGGAAACCAGAGAGAAAATACAATCCAGCCATGCCCCATTACCTGCTATATAACAAAGGCCTGCCGCAATACTTCTAGGAAGACTGCAGTGGTCATGGGGGCAGCATACCCTGGATCATAAAATTCATGATTGGCATTGTTTTCTCCACAATCCGCACAATATCCTCCATAGTGCATCCGAATTATGTTCGAATTATGTTCCATATTTTGCGGATTCGGGAGGGATGGCATAAAATGATGTCACTAGTTGTCCCAGCCAGCCAGAAGAAGCTTAAATGGTGATGTCACAGAATTGCGGATACTTTTGTGGTGTGCTTAGGTGCTCTCCGCATATTTTGCACTTTCCCATAGACTTCTATTGGAGTGTCCGTCCGGTAATTGTAGACCGTATTACAACCTGTCCTCTTTTTTGTTTTGCGTCGCGGATTGCGGAAGCCGGAAATTTACAGGATGTATGAATAGTACTATAGAAATTAATGGGTTGCAATGGATTTATTATTTACTGATCAGCAAATAGTGATGAAAAATAGTGACGTGTGAATAAGGTCTCAGTTGAGCTGCACATTCATGTGTATGGAGGGATCAGGAGAGATGGGGAGTAGAGATGAGCACAGCTGGAGCACGCTCACGTCCGATCATCCAGCACTTGATTAGCGGTGGCTGAAGAAGTTGGAGGAAGCCCTGGGAGGTCAGGGAAATCTATGTTTTCCAGGACTGTATAGGGCTGCATATAACTTCTTCAGCCACCAGTATTCAAATGCCAGAGGATCGGACTCGAGTCATAATGAATGATGATGTCGGGAGATTTGAATTCCGGTCTGTAAGGGCCCTATTCCACGGGACGATTATCGTTCGGACAGTCGTGAAAACGTTCGCAACGAAGCGATAGTCGTTCGGTTAAATAGCATTCAACGATTTATAATGAACGAGAAATCGTTGATCGCTTAATAAGACCTAGACCTATTTTTATCATTGCTTATTCGCAAATCATTCGCATGGAATAAGATGTCGTTCCGTCGTTCGCAGTAGAGAAGACCACAACAGCGACAACAAGACAACCGCAAGAACGATCATGCATAACGATAATCGTTCAATGTAAATGGGTGAACGATTTCAGGTCGTTCGCAATAGCAGTCGTTTAAGATCGTTTATCGTTAACGATTATGCGAACGATAATCGTCCCGTGGAATAGGGCCCTAACACATCATCCGTGCACGGACTGTAATTATGGAACATGTGAATGCCCCCTAAGGTCCCTATTACACGGGACGATTATTGTGTGAAAAATCGGTATATCATTCGAATTTAAATGATAATCGTTCTGTGTAATTGCAGGAAACAATTGAAAAATAGTTCGTATGTCATTGATTGTTGATTTAGATCTGAACCTAAAATTATCGTTAATCGTTCGCTGTAATTCCACATTCCTTCACTCAAGTTCCGCATTTTTTCACTAATCGTTCAGTGTAATTGCACATTGTTCATTGTTTATTCCTTCTGATCCCAGAAAAACAATCATAGTAACGATCATAACTAACGACCATCTTTCTGTGTAATATGGTGAATGATTTCAGGTTAACGATAAATAATCTTGTTTGCAATCATTTATCGTTAGTCGTTAATCGTTAAAAATCGCTCCGTGTAATAGGACCCTAACTGCAGGTGAATCAGTACAATTAGACACTACTTACCGGAGAGTCCACCCAAAAGCTATTAACTGTGACAACAATACCAGAGATGGCCGTTCTTAATGTATCCTTATACTTATACTTCACATAACTTACACTTAGGGAATACTGGGTATATTTCAGTGTTCAGCATCAATAAAGAAATAATCGTTCTGCCCAAATACTCTTGTTCTGCACTTTTCATACGACGGGAATCAGTCGATTTTCTACAGGAAGAACTTAAGCAGAAGAATGGGGCTGCATGTGGAGAAAACAGCAGCCGGCGACACAACGACCGATGCCAGTGCAGAAATGCTATTCACTCTCTTACTGAAACGCACAATAAATACTGATTTATAAAAGCAGCAACAGACCTGGAAATGGCAGCAAAGAGTGTTACAAAAAACTGGAATCACTGACCACGATTATACGTATAAAACAACACACCACGAATAACGTCCAACTACCGCGGTATAAAGCAGCTTTGTGGAGTCAGTGACATGATGATGATATGACTATGCTTTGTAGAGTCAGTCACATGACAGTGATATGACGATGCTTTTTGGAGTCAGTGACAGGACAGTGATATGACTATGCTTTGTAGAGTCAGTCACATGACAGTGATATGACTATGCTTTTTGGAGTCAGTGACAGGACAGTGATATGACTATGCTTTGTGGAGTCAGTGACAGGACAGTGATATGACTATGCTTTGTGGAGTCAGTGACATGATGATGATATGACTATGCTTTTTGGAGTCAGTGACAGGACAGTGATATGACTATGCTTTGTGGAGTCAGTGACAGGACAGTGATATGACTATGCTTTGTGGAGTCAGTGACAGGACGGTGATATGACTATGCTTTGTGGAGTCAGTGACATGACTATGCTTTGTGGAGTCAGTGACAGGACGGTAATATGACTATGCTTTGTGGAGTCAGTGACATGGTGGTTATAGGACTATGCTTTGTGGAGTCAGTGACATGATAATGATATGACTATGCTGGGATCCTCAACCATTATACCCAACAACTGACCGAAATGTGAAAGTTTTTGTGAAAGGTGATTTCTATGGAGACCTGTATCAGATGTGCTCTTGATTTTCTTGCAGGTTGCACTCCGCACGTTGCTACAAATTCAGCGGTAATACTTCTTTTGCAGCTTATGTGCCAGATAGAAGTAATCACAGACCCTAGAAATGGGCCACTCATATTACAAATCTATGTACCAGGAAGCCTGAGACCTGAATGGAAGACAGGGGCAACACCCCCCCCCCCCCCCCCCCCCCCCCAAGAGCAATGGCCAAGAGCACAAGTGGACTTCTTCTGAGAGTCCCAGTACAGGGAGTGATTGGACCAGCCCTCTTGACATCAAGACCACGCAGAACATGGACTAAAAGGGAAGGCAGATGAGTGGCAAAGGCAAATGTCCATCACTATCTGGTTTAAACCATGTGTAGCCCAGCACAAGGCTAGGAAAAGAACCCAGACACGTGTGGCGGAGAACCTGTCAATCCCCACACAGCAAGTGCTGGAATCAGGCAGAGCTCAGTC
Organism: Dendropsophus ebraccatus; assembly: GCF_027789765.1. Classification (NCBI taxonomy): domain Eukaryota; kingdom Metazoa; phylum Chordata; class Amphibia; order Anura; family Hylidae; genus Dendropsophus; species Dendropsophus ebraccatus. The sequence continues at coordinate 158,699,727 of NC_091458.1, forward strand.
TGGTGAAAGGAAACCTACAATTCAGATGCTGAATCATGGCCAAAAGCGCAGCGTCAGCCGTACTTTATGGGCAGAGGACCGCACTGAGGTCTGACCAGGCGCCAACATAACAAAAACTTAAAAAATAAATGCTCATTTACTCCTCAGTCAGTACAACATGACATAGAGCAATTCTTACACACCCAAAACAACAGACACTCTTCCCCCCCCCTTCTTCATCGAAACAAATTATTATTTTATTCTTGAAACCAGTCAAAACTCCTGGCCTGGTTGGTTTTACTAATCTTTATTATAAGAAATATGTTTCTCTTCAGGATCCCTAAAGTTGTGCTATGAGCTTTGAGCAGTGGTGCACTCCCACCAGAAACTCTTCGTAACCATCTCTACTACACCAAAACCTGATAGAGAACCAAGACTTTCCCCTATTGTTTTTGCCATGTGCATAAAACCCTTGGCCAAACTAATCCACTCTCACCCATACATTCCTGCATTAGGCTACGTTCACACAGAGCAAAAGGAGCGGATTACGCAAGGAAATATTTCCGCCTGAAATCAACTGACGCTGAATTCCGAGCAGAATATAAGCAGAATGTAAGCAGAATCCCTGCGTATTCTGCTAGGAAAGTGTTCAGCTCGTAATCAGCTCTTGACAAATTCAGCGCGGAATACTCGAGGAATCCGTGCTGAATCCGCATGCATTCAGCGCTGAAATTCAGCGAGTATTTGGTGAGTAAACTAGACTATACCAGAACATATACTAGAATCCTCCTCCCCCCCCTTTTCCCCATTTCCGCGCTGATTCAGCGAGTAATTTCCGCTTGTATTACGCTTGCATTCCACGCTGAATACGCGCGTATTCAGCGCTGAAACAGAAAATCAGAGCCCCATTGATTTGTATAGGCTTCCGCTAGCGGAAGAATGAACATGTTCATTCTTCTGGCAGAAAGCGGATTAGTTCAGTGCGGAAATTCCACTGTGTGAACTGCAGAGCAGAATTTCCATTCAACACAATGGAAATTAGCTCTGCACCTATTTTAACGGCTGAAATTTCAGCGCAGATTCAGCGCAGAAATTCAGCTGCTTTTGCTCAGTGGGAACGAGCCCTTAAAGTGTACCTGTTGTTCAAATATTTATTTATTTTATTTATTTATTTATTTTTGCAGAAATCAATAGTACAGGCGATTTTAAGAAACTTTGTAATTGGCTTTATTAGCTGAAAAATGCATTTTTATCATAAAAAAGCAGTTTGAAGCTCTCCCCCCTGTCTTCATGGTTTTCTATGGAGAGGGGAGGGGTGGAGGGAGATGAGGAACCAAAACAGGACAACAAAGAGTTAATTTACAGCTACATCACCAGGCTATCTCCTCTGAGGTCAGCACTGACCTCTCTGACCTCTGAATAGCTGCTTTCACACTCCTGCTGTGTAATCCTTTGTTCTCTGCTCTCTGCTGGCGACTAATGTCCCTTCTCCCCTGTCCAAAGATTACACAGGGCCCGACTGATGTAAACCAGTCCAGATTTCCGGATAATTAGCAGTGAATGAGAGAGAGGAGGGAGGGGGGGCCTGGGTAAAGTCTTTTTGAATGGCATATTTGCCTAATAAACCCAATTACAAAGTTTCTTCGCCTGGACTATTGATTTCTGCTAATAAAAAGATGAAACGACAGTGACACAGGACCCCCTTGTGGCAGGTACTAAATACTGCATAGTGGGAACACTCCAGAAGCGGCTGTGACCTATGCATCTTGTCAATGTCCAGTCATCCGGTAATCATTCAGATCCTTATTCTTTCTGGCTGCTTATCCCACCGCTCTGTCACTAGATCCTCAATGGAATTGACCTCACCTGCCAGGAGTTGCAGTGGTCCGGCTGTGTATATGCTGCACACAGTGGTATAAAAGTAGTTACCTTACATAGAGTGCATATAAAAGCTATATATGCTGGTAGTAGAAGATATGAAGATATATGAAGGAATGTAAACCCACAATTGTCTAATTTTATCAATTTAATAAATGAGAAATAGGTTCTGACAATTCTTCCAGAATCCTAACAACCCATTGTCCTATCGCCGTCATCGCTAACTCAACCCTGAACAAAGTCCGTCCCGTTCCCCATTCATCTGCATGCACACATCTCTTACCTACAAGTGAATGGGAAATAAGCTCTTTATGTAATTGGCCATGTCTTCCTTGTCTACCGGCTCCGGCAAGAAAAAACAGCAACGGACATTTACAAGTTTAACTAGGAGCAGGAACGGACCATCATTACATTATGCAAATCCGTCAGTTCACATAACTGTACAATGACAAGACAGGAAGAGTCAACGTCCCAAGCTTCAGGCTAGCTCTACTACGGCCGCAGCCCCCTGGTAACACGGACGGAGCTAGATCTGCAGCCTGTCACCATCTATGTGTACAGTAGGTAAGTGATCACGGTGTATATTATTACTAAGGCTCTACACTATAGACATAGGAAGTCTGTGCCTATAGGCGGCCATAATGACATGGCGTCTGCTTCATTGTAGGGGACACAGCTATGTGTCAGGTTGTCTTGCAGATTCATTCAGGCTCCGTGAGAATAAACTGCACCATGTTTCACTGAATGCGTTATTACTCACCTAAAGCAACAATTGTCATTACAGATAATACCTATATGGAGGCAGCACACAGTGACATACGGCTGCACAGCAATAGGAATCATAAAACGTTATACAGGCTGTACACAGACACCATACAATGCCTTAAAGGGGTTCTACGATGCAACAAATCCTTCAAGTCAACTGGTGTCAGGAGGTTATATAGAGTTGTAAGGTACTTTTATTTAAAAATCTCAAGTCTTCCCACACTTATCAGCTGCTGTATGTCCTGCAGGAAGTAGTGTATTATTTATATTCAGACACAGCACTCTCTGCTGCAACCTCTGTCCAGAGCAGGAGAGGTTTTCTATAGGGATTTGCTGCTGCTCTGGACAGTTCCTGACATGGACAGAGGTGGCAGCAGAGAGCACTGTGTCAGACTGGAGCGAATACACCACTTCCTGCAAGACACACAGCAGCTAATAAGTACTGGAAGATTTTATACAGATTTACAAATCTGTATAACTTTCTGACAACAGTTGATTTAAAAGATTTTTTTTCTCCGCTAGAGTTTCCCTTTAATATCAGATTAAAATCTCCACTGATCTAGCTGCTGGTATGACAATATGATAGGGTGCGATCCAATAACCATAACAAAAATGGAGGCCGTTGTCCACAGTAACCAACTAAACCCAAACTTCTTTTCCATTGCAGGTTAGAGATAAGTGATGTAAAGTGATAGCTGGGAGTCCGTTCTCCGTCCGTTCTCGTTATTATTCAGTCACAGCGCGACTTCCAGGATCCTGGAAATACCAATTGTTTTTCTGCACTAAGATAAATGTGTTTCAATTTTCCTCATGAGGTTGGGTGAGATTGTTTACTAGGAAGGATGGAAATCTGTCAGTATCCCCCATACTATAGATACGGACACACAATAACGTACGGACTTACAGACCACCCCAATACTATAGATACGAACACACAATAACGTATAGACCTACAGACCACCCCGATACTATAGATACAGACACACAATAACGTATAGACCTACAGACCACCCCGATACTATAGATACGGACACACAATAACATACAGACCTGCAGACCACCCAATACTATAGATACGGACACACAATAATGTACAGACCTACAGACCACCCCGATACTATAGATACGGACACACAATAACATACAGACCTGCAGACCACCCAATACTATAGATACGGACACACAATAATGTACAGACCTACAGACCACCCCGATACTATAGATACGGACACACAATAACGTATAGACCTACAGACCACCCCGATACTATAGATACGGACACACAATAATGTACAGACCTACAGACCACCCCGATACTATAGATACGGACACACAATAACATACAGACCTGCAGACCACCCCGATACTATAGATACGGACACACAATAACATACGGACCTGCAGACCACCCCGATACTATAGATACGGACACACAATAACATACGGACCTGCAGACCACCCTGATATCTCACAAGGGGCATATATTTATTTTACACCAGATATCATGATGCTTATAAAGAAAATCAGATGACTCTCGTGTTGTCTGCTCACTCCCAGGTAACACGCAGGAGAGAGTCACTGGAGACATCATCCTCCGTCCTGCTACTGAACCCCAATGTTTACAAAGCAAATAAACCTGCCGATACATCTCCGATCATTGTGCACTAACACAAAGCTCAACGTATCTGTAAGAATATAAAGGACAAACACAGAGGCCGAAAATCACAAAACCCAAACTCTATTATTTATAAGGTTATTAAACATGTATAACGCTTCATCTGTATGAGAAAAGGAAAGCGAGGTGTATGAGTGAGCTGGATATAGAGAGAGATAGGAGAGATAGATGGATGGGAGATAGATAGGAGATAGATAGATAGGAGATAGATAGATAGGAGATAGATAGATAGGAGATAGATAGATAGATAGATAGATAGATAGATAGATAGATAGGAGATAGATAGATAGGAGATAGATAGATAGATAGATAGAGAGAGAGATAGAGAGATAGATAGATAGATAGATAGAGAGATAGATAGATAGATAGATAGATAGATAGGAGATAGATAGATAGATAGATAGATAGATAGATAGATAGATAGATAGGAGATAGATAGATAGATAGATAGATAGATAGATAGATAGGAGATAGATAGATAGATAGATAGGAGATAGATAGATAGATAGATAGATAGATAGATAGGAGATAGATAGATAGATAGATAGATAGATAGATAGGAGATAGATAGATAGATAGATAGATAGATAGGAGATAGATAGATAGGAGATAGATAGATAGGAGATAGATAGATAGGAGATAGAGAGATAGATAGATAGATAGATAGTAGATAGATAGATAGATAGATAGATAGATAGATAGATAGGAGATAGAGAGATAGATAGGAGATAGATAGATAGATAGATAGATAGATAGATAGATAGATAGATAGGAGATAGATAGATAGATAGGAGATAGATACATAGATAGATAATAGATAGGAGATAGGAGATAGATACATAGATAGATAATAGATAGGAGATAGGAGATAGATAGATACATAGATAGATAGATAGATAGATAGGAGATAGAGAGATAGATAGATAGATAGATAGGAGATAGATAGATAGGAGATAGATAGATAGATAGATAATAGATAGGAGATAGGAGATAGATAGATACATAGATAGATAGATAGATAGATAGATAGGAGATAGATAGGAGATAGATAGATAGATAGGAGATAGATAGTAGATAGATAGATAGATAGGAGATAGATAGATAGATAGATAGGAGATAGAGAGATAGATAGATAGATAGTAGATAGATAGATAGATAGATAGATAGGAGATAGAGAGATAGATAGATAGATAGATAGATAGATAGGAGATAGAGAGATAGATAGATAGATAGATAGATAGATAGATAGGAGATAGAGAGATAGATAGATAGTAGATAGATAGATAGATAGATAGGAGATAGAGAGATAGATAGATAGATAGATAGGAGATAGATACATAGATAGATAATAGATAGGAGATAGATAGGAGATAGATAGGAGATAGATAGGAGATAGATAGATAGATAGATAGATACATAGATAGATAGATAGATAGATAGATAGGAGATAGATAGATAGATAGATAGATAGATAGATAGGAGATAGATAGATAGGAGATAGATAGATAGATAGATAGATAGATAGATAGGAGATAGATAGATAGGAGATAGATAGATAGATAGATAGATAGATAGATAGATAGATGATAGATAGATAGATAGATACATAGATAGAGAGATAGATAGATAGATAGATGTGATGCAGACATATCTCTGGTACTAGCAGGGCGGCACAGCTGGTTGTTCCCAGTATCACCCCCCTCAGACCAGTATACAGTATATATAGTCCGGTAGGACACAGTGGGGCCGTCCTCCTGGGGTCTCTGGGAGTTGGTTGTAACTTTCCCGGCACCATGTTACTCACACCACTGCCCACACAGACCCACTTAGCCTCCTCCACCCTCCCGTAGACTCCTCCAGCCTCTATCAGCCTCCTGCAGCCTCCTCCAGCCTCCCTTAGCCTTCTCCTGCCTCCTCCATCCTCTTCCTGCAGCCTCCTTCATCCTCCTCCAGCCTCCCTTAGCCTTCTCCTGCCTCCTCCAGCCTCCCCCAGCTGCCTCCCTCAGCCGCCTCTATCCTCTTTTATTCTCCTCAGCAGCTTCCCTAAGCCTTCTCCAGCAGCCTCCTCCATCCTCTCCCAGCAGCCTCCTCCATCTTCCCCCAGCAGCCTCCCTCAGCCTCCCCCTGCAACCTCCCTCAGCCTCCCCCTGCAGCCTCCTCCATCCTCCCCCTGCAGCCTCCCTCAGCCTCCTCCATCCTCCCCCTGCAGCCTCCCTCAGCCTCCTCCATCCTCCCCCTGCAGCCTCCCTCAGCCTCCTCCATCCTCCCCCTGCAGCCTCCTCCATCCTCCCCCTGCAGCCTCCCTCAGCCTCCTCCATCAGCCTCCCTCAGCCTCCTCCATCCTCCCCCTGCAGCCTCCCTCAGCCTCCTCCATCAGCCTCCCTCAGCCTCCTCCATCCTCCCCCTCCATCCTCCCCCTGCAGCCTCCTCCATCAGCCTCCCTCAGCCTCCTCCATCCTCGCCCTGCAGCCTCCCTCAGCCTCCTCCATCAGCCTCCCTCAGCCTCCTCCATCCTCCCCCTCCATCCTCCCCCTGCAGCCTCCCTCAGCCTCCTCCATCAGCCTCCCTCAGCCTCCTCCATCCTCCCCCTGCAGCCTCCCTCAGCCTCCTCCATCCTCCCCCTCCATCCTCCCCCTGCAGCCTCCCTCAGCCTCCTCCATCAGCCTCCCTCAGCCTCCTCCATCCTCCCCCTGCAGCCTCCCTCAGCCTCCTCCATCCTCCCTCAGCCTCCTCCATCCTCCCCCTGCAGCCTCCCTCAGCCTCCTCCATCCTCCCCCTGCAGCCTCCCTCAGCCTCCTCCATCCTCCCTCAGCCTCCTCCATCCTCCCCCTGCAGCCTCCCTCTCCCCTCCCTGGAGAATAGTGAATTATTTAGGATGTGATGTGATCCCTCCCGGCTGCCGCCATCTGCTCTGCCCGGACATCTGTAAGGTCTGGGCGGCCGCACCGAGGAGACGGCGGGTGTGTGTATACGGGTGTGTGTGCCGGTGTACGGGTGTATACGGGTGTGGGTGTGTGTGTGTGTGTGTGCCGGTGTACGGGTGTATACGGGTGTGTGTATATACGGGTGTGCGTGTGTGTGTATACGGGTGTGTATACGGGAGAGCTGTGGGCGCTGGGTGATGCCCGTAGTAGAGACGACCCCCTGCCCACCCTCCATGGCTTCTCCTCCTCCTCCTCCCCCTCAGCCCTTTGTGTCAGAGCCGCAGCCGCCGGGCACGGTAACCACACACCCGGGCTCCCGTTCCGTGCACCCCGGCTCCCTCCCTCCCGTCCTGTCAGGGCCATTCCCGGGTCTCACCTCAGAGCGGGATCCCGTGTCCGGGCTGCAGCCTCCCGCTGTCACCGGCTGTGCTGTCCGCTGCAGCTCCGCGCTTAGATGACGGGAGACTATGGAAGTGACCGAGCATCTAACGGGATCCGTCTCCTCCACAGCTCGAGCAAAGCCCTTGTCGCTGCTGAAGTGCTGGACAGCTCATTACCATAGAGACACGAGAGCGCAGCCGAGCGCCCCAAGCGGTTCTCTCCCTCACAGCGCCACCTAGCGGGAAGGAGTGGCCGCGCAGCGCAGGACTGCGGCTCCGCACAGGTTCATGGTTAATAACGCCTGTCAGTGATGAAATTATTATAGAAAGATGGCGCCTTGTAGATAGATCTATACATCTGTGCTTTACTGTATAGCAATCGTATGGGAATTATTGCTGCTGCTTTATATACACCAACAGCAGGGCCGTTTCTGCCATGAGGCGGAATGAGTATTCCGCCTCAGGCGGCAGATTCTGCGCCCCTGCAGGGGGCGGCAGACAGCAGCCCTGCAGCCGCTCACCTGTCCTGCCGCAGCCGTCCCGTCCCGCCGCCAACGCTTACCGCTGTCCCGTGCCGTCAGTCAGCAGCTGTCATCGCCCTCCAGCGAGTCGTGAGTGCCCAGGGTCAGCGGGGGCCGCGATGCCCCCGCTGACCCCAGGCACTCACGACTCTCTGGAGGGCGATGACAGCTGCTGACTGACGGCACTGGAGCGCGGAAAGGAACAGCGGTGAGCGTTGGCGGTGGGACGGGACGGCTGCTGCAGGACAGGTGAGCGGCTGCAGGGTCGGGAGACAGCGGTGAGCGTTGGCGGCGATGACAGCTGCTGACTGTCGGCGAGGGACAGCGGTAAGCGGGACGGGACGGCTGCTGCAGGACAGGTGAGTGTCTGCAGGGCCGGCCCAGGGGGGGTGGTGGTGCGGGGGGTGCAGGCGCGGGTGATTCGGTTACGGCGGCGGGGGGGGGGTTGTGAGGGGGCGGCAGAAACCCCAGAATCGGCCCTGACCAACAGTGCCAGTCTTATAGCAGGAGTGGTCTTTATTGCCCATAGCGACCAATCACAGCTTAGCTTACATATAAACTTACAATAAAAGGAGCGCTGTGATTGGCTGCTATGGGTAATAGGGATATGGTCACATTAAAAGCAACCCCACAGTCATGGTTTACCTCATGGTCATTGTCATGGTGTACCTCAGGGATGGGGAACCTTCGGCCCTCCAGCCAAAGGCTGTCCAGGCATGATGGGAATTGTAGTTTTGCAACAGCAGGAGGGCCAAAGGTTCCCTTCTCTGGTGTTACCTTATGGTCATGGTGTACTTCATGGTCATGGTGTCCCTCATGGTCATGGTCTATTCATGGTATACTTCATGGTCATGGTGTACCTCGTTGTCTTGGGATACCTCATGGTTATGGTCATGGTGTACATCAAGGTCATGGTGTACATCATGGTCATAGTGTACCTCATGGTCATGGTGTACCTCAGCAAAGCAACTGTATACTGTAGCATATCCGCACTGGGTCCAGAGACTCCATTTTGTCTATCTCCAGAATGACTGGCTTTATCTGAGCAGATGGCCGTACTTTTGAGTCTCCCAAAGTAACAGAATAAGTTTAGAAATGGATCAGTCGTAGTCACCAAGTAGACTAGGTTTGGTCCATTGAACTCATAGACGTATGTAAGCCATACTACATGATATATGACAGCATACCGTCCTGCCAGTTTGTTAAATGCTGACCTAGCAGTAAGGAGCATACAATAGTCATAAACATTTATATCAGAATAAGGTGTCCGACTGGGGTAGCGTGCTCCTATCACACACACGCGCACCCCTCTTACTCTATGTGCGGTTCTCCGCACCATCCACACGCTTAGATACTGCACACTCATATACCGGTATAAAATGTGTCTGTGTCTTCTTTCTTGTATAAAATTTAGCTCATGGGTGGACGGTGTCAGCTAGGCGGGCCGCTGTTACTACAGCGCCTGGTTTCATCTCAGTAGCCCGGGAGGATGGGAGGGCACCACGAATATCAGCAACTGAATATAACAACCAGGGTGTTACTGATGTTATACTCGGCAGAAAACAGAGGACAGAAAAGCATCACAAAATAGAGCACACCAAAGATATAAAAAATACACAGATTAAAAACATTTAAAACTAACACATGTACACCCGGGTATAATAAACCAACGTTGTTACTGAAGAAAATAAGATGACCTGCCTCCCAGGAATCCCAATAATAAGGCCACATGTGCAGATATATACATAATACGCATAGCCCTCTACGAGCTTACAATAAGACCAATCAGTGGCGTAGCTACCATAGAGGCAGGGTAGGCAGCTGCTATGGGACCCATGCAGGAGGGAGGCCCGGGCATGCACAGGAAAGATAAGAGCCTCCAGTGTCCTTCTGCCTAACCCCTTGTGTACTGCAGTGTATAGATTACCCAGTGTTTACTTGCTGCAACATAAAAAAAAGGGTTAATAGGCAGAGGACAAGATCTCTGCTTCACTGCTCTATTAACCCCTGACCTCTGTTCTCCACTGCTGCAATCCAGTAGGAAAATGTGCAAGAGGTCGGGGGTTATCAGTGCATAAGCAGTGAAGCAGAGAGCTCATTGTCTTCCTTTTTAACTCTTTTTTTTTTTTACATTGGGTCACTTACACACTGCAGCACTCCTGCACCTATGTATTTTACCATAGTGGCTCCTAATTGGCCTGTATAGTTAAATACAGTGGACTGACAGAGCAAGCAGCCATTGGCTCTCTGCTCCGCCAGTGCCTTTTGTAGCTGTAGGCAGGATTCTGCCTCAGGCCACATCACTGAGCCTATATATATATGCACAGTGCTTTGTTTTGAGCGTAGGGGAGGGGGGTCCCATACATTTTTTTGCTATGGGGCCCCATGAATCCTAGCTACGTCCCTGCAGCCAATGCAACCTGTATGGCGTTCCGAGTGTCGGAATAACTGGGTGAAAAGACCCCATATGTGATGCTGCTCTGCGGCAGCTTCATCGGGAGGCTTTCAGCTCAGTGGCGCAGGCCGCAGACCCCGACTCTCTGTAGTATTGTGTGCTGAGTCTGGTCTCGAGTTACAATGGTCCAGAAAAGACCATTGTATGTTGAAAATATTGTAACCTGCGGCCATGGGAAGTTGAGGGATCACTGTATAAAACCTTAAAAATTACAGAGCACATCATAAACTGATAGTTCCGTCTGGTCCAGCTGGTGTACAGCATAGTATAAGTCCTGTGTGAACAGGGTCATTAGCAGAAAGCGAATTCACAGTCATGATCGTGATGCTTTATCTTGGATATAATCATAGACATCAGCCGGGCTAGGTTCACAGCCCGACATTGTGTAAGGTTTTACAGAAATCACCGAAATGTTGTATTGTTAGGACAGGTTACTGGTGAAAAATAACATATAACCCCCCCAGCCAGCCCCCATCATGCACTGCACTGGGGAAACCATTGACTTTGATTGATCAGTAGAACTTTCTAGAAGATGGTCTATGGTCTTCCTTATTAGTGATATTAAAACATTTTACAGACCTACCAAGCCAATGTTAGTAATAGGTACAGGATTGCATAGCTTTTATTTAGGACTTTATTCTATGGAGAAAGCGGCCACTTGCTTCACAGAGTGAGAGGTAAGTGAAGACCTGCTATTTGCTGTCATTATGGCCACTTTAGGCTATGGGAGGGCTATGGTTACTGTGCTGCCTTTCAGGACCAGCTCCGAACAGTTAACAATCTGCATGGCTCTTCATAGCTGCATTAGGGAGAACATTATAGGAATCAAAGCCTGGTTATAAATGGTCAGTATTGTCTTCATCCAGCATCCCCCTATTTCACGACTTATGTCATCTAGAAGCTTTTTGTAAATCACTCCATTTAACCAAAATGACTTCAGCACACCGAAAAAGTAAGTTCTAAAGCCTCAGCCAGTAGGTGTCTCACTCCCCTGCAATCTGCTGTCTGTCATTGGGGAAAAACAATCTCTAATAACAGCTAGATCAGGATAGAACACTGGAAGTGGGGGCAGGGCATTGCTACTGCTATGTGCAGGATGAGAGTGGAGGGATCCTAAACTGTGCATCTGCAATCTGCTGGGAAAATCAATCTCTAATAACAGCTAGATCAGGATAGAACACTGGAAGTGGGGGCAGGGCATTGCTACTGCTAGGTGCAGGATGATAGTTGAGGGATCCTAGGCTGTGCATCTGCAATCTGCTGGGAAAATCAATCTCTAATAACAGCTAGATCAGGATAGAACACTGGAAGTGGGGGCAGGGCATTGCTACTGCTATGTGCAGGATGAGAGTGGAGGGATCCTAGGCTGTGCACCTGCAATCTGCTGGTCACTGGCTATTATTAGGGAAAATCAATCTCTAATAACAGCTAGATCAGGATGGAACATATCCCGTTGACAGCCGCCTGTGTCCTGCAGCTCTTATAGCTGCAATGTCACATAGTGATGAGTGATTGCCAATCAGTGACTAGGGTAGGACACCGCTCCAGTCAGTGACTGGCTGAGCGGGCAATCACTCACCCAGGCCACAACGCTGCAGCTGGAAGAGCTGGGTACATGATGTACCCAGTTTGCAGCCAAAGGTGACAGCTGGCGGCCACCAACGGGCCACAGGAGCGGTGCAATGGAGGCACAGAGATTACTTTATTTTTTTCTCGCACCTCCCCCGCCTGCCTGACGTTTCACAATTTTGTGGGACTTCCTTTTTAAGTCAATTTCTATTGTCAAAATAACTCAAAAGTATTTTTTATTTTTTTTTGTTTAATCAGGGTTTTTTGTGGTTGTTATTGTTTATTGTCATTAGCTTTCGTTCACTTCACTTTTATGTCTTTTGAGGTGAGGAATATTTCTGACCTCAGGGAGATCAACCAAAACACCGCAGAGACACCAACGTGTCAACGTCAGTGTATTTTAGAACATTGCCCCCTAAGAAATCAAATATGCAAAAGAACACTGCAGAGATACCATCACGTGTCTCGACGTCAGTGAACTAGCCAGACCCTCCTCCAGGAATAAACAACCAAGCCAAGGAATGTCTCCAATCAAGGAAACCACCCAAGCAAGGTATCCATCCACAGACAGCTGTTTCGGGGTATTTGCCCCTCATCAGTGTGGAGTAGGATTCTGGCTAGTGGGTGCAATGCCTAGTAAGTGCATGCAAAAGGGAGATCAACCAAAACACTGGAGGTCAACCAGCGTCCTTTTGCATGCAGTTTACTAGGCATTGCTCCCACTAGCCAGAATCCTACTCCACACTGATGAGGGGCAAATACTTTGAAACAGCTGTCTGTGGATGGATACCTTGATTGGAGACATTCCTTGGCTTGGTTGTTCCTTCCCGGAGGAAGTTCTGGCTAGCTCACTGATGTCAAGACACGTGATGGTGTATCTGCAGTGTTCTTTTGCATTTTTTATGCCAGTACAAAGTCGCTGGGCAATAAACAGAGTCAATGAGGCAAACCAGAGTCAGAAAAAATGTGAGGACTATAATACAGACCAAATCAGAAGGCAAACACATAGTCAGGGGCACAAGCCAAGAATCTGTAAGGCAGTAAGTCAGGATAGCTAGCACAGAATAACCAGCTAGTGTAGGTACTCAAGGTGAAGGCTATAGCAGGCATCAGGCACAGTCTCACAGGAACCTAGGTCCCGTCTCAGAGGGGGTTGGGGCAGACAGAAAAGAACTAAGACGGGGGATTGGGCTGTCAATCACCGGCAAGGCAAGGAGTTAACTGCTCAGGTGCTGGTAGAATCACTCCAAAAGATGCAGAATGGGATCAATTAGGCCAAGACAGAATCCAACCATATTTACAACCATTTTTAAACCACGGGCTTATCAGGTACAGTCATGACAACCTCGTTTTTTGCTGTAAGTGTGATATATATTACTGCTATAAAGCGAAGTGTGGGAATTCTAAAATTTGTTCTAGGGATTGAAGCAACTGTTGGTGAAGGTCCTGTATACCTGTACTGTATAGTTGGTGGAGGCCCTGTATACCTGTAGTGTATGTAGGTTTCCCAAGTCACTGATTTCTATTGATTTCAGTAGAACTATAGTTGTTGTTTTGAACGCAGTGCATCAACTACGGCCGTTTTTCACTGCGGCTGTACAAAATAATAAATATGTCTATTTTCTACAGCCGCAGTTCCCAAACAACGGCCGTAGAAAATAGACTATTCACACATTGTGTGGCCGTAGTGTAAATGAAAGTTAATAGTTAATTAATATTCTGGCAAACTTATACGGCCTGCAGATTCTATGGGTGGAAAACAATGTTTCTATGAAGATAATGCATTATTGGGCAGAGCAACACGTAATACAGCGGCTGTTGTTTGAACCGCTGTGTCAAACAACGGCCATTATATTACATTGTGTGAACATGCTTTCCAAATAAATTCTTTTTTTTTTTTTGCTGCACACACATGGCTAATCAGTTTATAAAGCGTTCACGTAATCTAGTTCAGACATTTCTCTATGCGGCTCCGACACAAACCAAATCTCCAGTCTGGGGTCTGTGGCTTATAAGGATTATTATCAGAGCTTCTGTCCGAGAGTCACCATCAACCACGGCCATCAAACCCCCCTGTCCCAGTACTGTCTCCAGCTTTAGTAATTGGCTTATTAAAGAGATGATTGATGAACTGAAGGCCGGAAGAACCTGCAGATTTTCTCTCAGATGTTCCCTGAGGATATAAAGCCAGGAACTAGAGAGAGAGGGAGAAGAGCAGCATGGACAGGACGAGCCATCTGCACCGCAACGTCAATGATTGGGGATTCATATTAACGTCACTTGCATAGATATTGGGAGATGTAGTACCTAACTATAGAGAAAAGAGAATTCCATAGTATATCTGGAGAAGCTGCGCTGCACTGCACAGTAGTCAGTAGGATGCAGTCTGCAGGCGGTTTCATCTCAAGAATGCGCCGTGCATTATGTATGTGCTTTGTATTGTGAGTCTTTTAATTGAATATTTTATTGAAGGCGTATCTGAAATCCATCGGAATCCGAAATAAGCAGCTCGGATTCAGAACTAGGATCAGAGTTGGGACCTGGATTTAGTTTGGTTATGATGAATGATGGAAGTAATGATACAAATGGGGGTGAGGCAGTCTGGTTATTAGCTCCAGCCATGTGTCAGCAATACAAAAGGAGAATGTGGCATCAGAGGGGACAAAAAGGCATGAGCCTCCTGGGAGGGGAACAGAGGCAGGGGCAGAGCTACCACCAATACGGATGCTACGGGGCCCGCCGCAACAGGTACCGTGATGGCCTGGCCCCTGAGCTTATATCACTTGCAGCATCCGGCGACCAAACAGCCTGCAAATAGCGTCAATCACTCCTGATCTCGGCCCTCTAACTGCGAACGCTCCTTAAATGCAGGACTATGATTGACAGGGTGAGGAGCCATTGGGGGATGGGTATTGCGCCTGCATGGGGGGGGGGGGGTTAACATACAAGGGGATGCTTACATGGGGGTGGGGCTAACAGACTAATGCTTACATGAAGGGGACCACCAGGGGGTATGTACATGGAGGAGAGAGGGTCTACAGGGGGAATGCCTGCACAGGGTGTAAAGTGAGAAACTCCCTCAGTTATTCACTCAAAGAAGACGCTCCCTGTGAGTCATTGGATGTAACTGCACTGTAGTCACTTATGGTGTGCAGAGTCTGTGTAGAGCTGATATCTTCTGCTATATGGTGATATTGGTCTTTGTACAGTGGATTTTATTCCGTAGAACACCCCCTTATGCTGGAATATAAAACAGCTAGTTTTATTACACCAGGAAAATTACAACCAAATTTGACATCCTTCTCTGCTCTCACCGTAGACACTAAAGTGATATGGCGTGGACCACATGATCTGGGACAGTAAACTAACATGCCGAACATGCATTTTAGCAGAACAGCTGCTCTGTTGGTGCTGCCTTGGAGTTTTAGGGGTATCCAGCTAGTGCCCTACATTCAAGTGATTGGGAACTTTGGAAAAACCCATTGTCAGATATCCCATTAGATAATTATGATGACCAGTCCAGGATCCTAATTTCCTGGCATTTCTTAAGGTGTAAATTGGCGATCACTTCTCATTCTGGACCACCTTTCCTGTCCTATATAACACAGGCAACCCAATGAGTTGAATGTCAGCTGATACATCGCATGGCCGACCATTATCTCTTCCGTCCTCCCAATAAACATGAATGTTGGGTCCATGTAAACATATTGCTATTGGCCAAACATTCCCTGCTTACTTGAGAGATGTGTAGCCGATACCAATAATTTGTAGCGCAGCGCTGTTTTCACTTTTACATGGACCCAATAGGGGGCAGCTGGGAGCTATAGAAGATCAACCGTGCTGATTGGTTCCCTTTCATTCTTCTTCTGTATATCATTGGATTGCTACTGTAACTGAGTGATAATTGTGTTTCTGCCTTTGTTTGACACTATCTTCACTGTATACAGATGATTACATTCTTGTAATCTTAGCGTCTCCTTCCTTAGACCACCAGGCAGATAGACTGTTACTTGCTGCTTCTCTTCTCATTACTGTGTAATTGCTGGCGCAGATCATCGCCACTCAATTACTTTTTGTTTATTATTTTATTTTCCTACTTTAATTTTTTTATGTTATCACCTTGGCCCACTGCTGTTTTTGCCAGTCCTCTCATCTGTTGCTTGTACATTATGGAGTATGGAATATATTACTCTTGTCTAAACTGCAATGTAAACAATATCGTGCAGAGGGCCGTGTTTCTATTTAGCCCCGTACATTTACGCCCATGGGCTTTAACGCAATCAGGTTTAAATGTATGGCCTCCCATAGTATAGAGTTATGAGGAGAGCTCAGGAGCTGAACTCGCTGTATAGAGGGTGAAGACTCTAGGGCGGTCGCCCATTATTCACCCCTTAAACGCCAAGATTGCGGCATTTAAGTGTAAGGAGCGGATTGTGTCACTTACTGATCGGCCCCTCCTCCCCTAATCAAAGTTAAAATAACCCCATTTTCCCATGTTATAAATAAAACATGTAAAAAAAATAGAAACTAATCTAGTCCAATCTATTAACATAAAACAGTATTGTTCACAGTGAACGGCAATAACATAAAGCAGTAAAAGCAGTAAAGCCAGGATTGGCGATTTTTTTATTATGGAAAGTTCTCCATTCATTCTCTATTATGCGATCGGCTCTTTTCGGCGTCTCCATAGGATGAATAGACCCACAGGTCATGTGCCGTACCTGCATCTGTAGTCATAACAAAGAAGTCGGGGCTCAATATGGAGATAGGCGGGGGTATGGAGGTGGAACCCCTGCAATCTCTTACTTGTTCTCTATACTGGGGATAGGGGACAAGTTAATTTTGGGTGGACAACCTCTTTAAGGGGTTAAAGGGAAATTCTGTCAACATTTTAGGGAAATTCTGTCAACATTTTACATTGCCAAGTATAGTACCGTATTTACTGAATTTGGGCTATATTCACACATATGACAAACAGTACCTTTCGCTATCAATGACCCTTCATGGAGTTATAGCAAATACAACACTGCAAAAGCGACAGTAATAAGAGAGGCTGTAAAAATAAATGTTCCAGCAAGAATTATAACTGGTGCATGCTGGGAATTGCAGGATATTCAGTATTGCATCACAATGTTGGGTTAAATATCTGCTCACTTTGGGCTCGAGTCTAGTGGAAGTTTCACACAATGGTTGACATCCCTCCTAATATGACTATACTCTATACATAACGAAAGGGCTGTCAATCATGAGTAGACTAGGACTTGACTTGACACATTAGTGTCCCAGGAGCCGTACATAATGGCAGGCAGTGGCGATCATGCTGCTGTGCGTCAATAACCCCTTATATGCCACGATTAATAGTGATCGTAGCATTTAAGGGAGTCTGTGGCAGGATAAGTACCTGTCACTGACTGTTTGTAACCCCTGCTGAGTGACTGCGGGGTCCTGATCATTTCCCCTAACTTCCAGAAGTCTGGTGACTGAGTTTGCCTCAGGCAGACTCTATCAGCAATGTGCCGATATTACTGATCAATGCTATGCAATGGCATAGCATTGATCAGTATAAGCAATCTAATGATTGCTTGTCATAGTCTCCTAATTTAAGTTTTTAAAAGCATGACAAAATCCCTCCCCAATAAAAGCTGAAATCACCCCCCTTTTCCGTTTTACAAATAAAAATATGTAAAATAATAATAATAATAAACATCTTTGTTATCAAGCATACAGAATGTCCGATCTCTTAAAAAATAACAAGATTGTACCTGCACGGTGAGGGGCATAAGTTTAAAAAGTGCATTTTTTATTATTATTATTAATATTTATCAGAAAAAAATTAGGTCCAGTTAGAGCTGCCATTTTAATACAGGAGTTAGAACTTTAGATAGATCATAGTAATCTAGCAGAGAAGGATGCTTCATAGATGGCGTGAGACCACAAGCACAATCATTTCTATGCGACGGACTATTGTTTACCAAAAAAGAAGAGACGAGGGAGGAATTAAGATAGTGGGGCTAATTTACTAACTGTTCTCGGTAGTAAATTGTCGGGTTTTTTGTGTGTTTTTGTGTTCCGACACCTTTACTAAAGGTGTGCGACACAACCCGACAAAAAAACAGACAAACCCGTTATTTGTGTTAAAAAACCTGGCAAGTGGGAGTGTTGTGGGTGTGTCATGGGTGTGTCCTTTTTTGATTGTTTATCTATTCTAAACACCAGTTATTTTAGCAGGATGGTCGGGTTTTAGTTTGGTCCTGTGAAAAACCTTCCAGTGTTTACGCCAGATTAATAAATTTGATGCAAAAAAAAAAAAAAAATCACAGACGACAGCATAACTGCTTAAAATCGATGCATTGTTAGTGAATGCGGACCAGTAGTTGTTGGCATAGACAATTGTCCAAGGGATTGAAGAGGCATAAACAGCAAATGAAAGCAAATCCAATATTTCATCTCTTCGTTCCTTCCCTCATTTTGAATTTCCTGTAAATTTTTCAGGATTTTTTAGCTATTTTTTATACTGTGATGTTAAACTCCCAATGAATGTTTTTTGTTTCTGTTTTTTTGTTGTTCAAGTCTGAAAGAATTAACTATGTGAAATAATTCCGTAATTATGGATGTCTACAGATTCCACCAAAAATCTATGCTTTTCTGGTGTACAGATGATGAAACCTCGCCGTGTATGTCATCTAATTGACTGCTCCGCTTTTTTTTTTTAAAGCTGTTAGGTATGTATGTAATTGGGCCCCCTACGGTGATAGAACGGCATTTCAGCTTTATTTCTTATAATATGGCTCCGTAATAGGAAACAGCAAAGAGAAGAGATGCAAATAGCCACAAATTCACAGATTGTGCTGCCTTTCCTGTAGGGCGGCATAACATAGAGCGGGCACACGTGGGGCTGATTTACTAACGGGATTCTGTCAGAAAAGTGTTGGTTTTGTGCCCATGATCCCTGGCGGTTCCGTACTGTTCTGCCTTATTTGCTAATGGTGTGCGACACATAAATAGCAGAAACCTGACACGTGCATCGTTAAAACTAAGAAATGGGCGTCAGAGATGAGCCAATCAATTAAAAATTCACAATGTTCGCATATTTTTACAGCAAAATTTGTGAACCGAACTTTACAAATCTATATAAACCTGGTGTCCTATTCTGTCTGCAGCCGCCTCCAGCCCCCTCAGACAATCACTGCGTCACGGCTGTGGCGGCACCCCGTGCTCCTGGCCGCTGCCACATGGCTCCTCCCTTCAACGGGACTTGACGCCGCTCCTAGTTCAGCCAGGCAGGGCGCCTTACCTTGACGGGCTCCTGCCCGGTCTCCTCTGTGCTGGCGCATGTGTCCCCACCTCCTAGGGCATGCGTGCGCTGGCTCATGCTGATTTAAAGCAACAGGCCACCCCTAATTGGTTGCACCAATCACTTCCCTATAGATAGTTCACCTGTCCTGACCTTCCCTGTTGGATCCTCTGCATGCTTCCCTTACGTGTGGCTTCAGCTCCCATTGCTCCTGCCCATTGTCGTTGTTCCTGCCTATGATTCTTACCCGTGTCGCTGCTGTCAGTGGTCCCAGCCCTGAATCCTGCCGCTTTCCTGCTCTCTGCCTGTGTATCTACAGCTGCACCTCGCCTGCCGCCATAAGCACACCTAGCCAGGGGTAGCAACCTGGCGGTCGCCTGCCGCGGCGAGTCCATCCCGCCTTACGGCGGCTTCTTGTGAAGACCAGCGGCCCCTTTGACGCCGCTCCCTAGTGCCGCTACGTCATCACTGATGGTGGTACAGTGGATCCACATCTCCAGCCCTGACGCACTGACTGAGAGACAAAACCGCAGCCAGTGATTGGCTGAGCGGGTAATTAGCCGTGGGCTGTCACTCACCACTCAGCCAATCACTGACTAACAGAGAACTTGTGTCTCGAGAGTGACAGCCTGATCAGCCAATGACTGGCCGCAGTTCTGTCCCTCAGTCAGTGATTGCGGAGAGGGCTGCAGACAGTTGAATACATGGAAGAGGACACTGGAGGAGTGCGGACAAGTGAATAAACTTTTTTTTTTTTTTTCATGTAAAAAACCTACCAGATTTACTAAGAGCAATAGGAGTAGAGATGAGTGAACTTATAGTATAAATGAAACAAAGCGCTTTGTTAGCTTGGCAGTTGGCTTGTCTTCTCCCAGTTTCCCAGGACTGGATCCAGCTTTTCCAGGCACCCGAAGTAGAGCAGCACACTGACAGCACACACACTGAGAGTTCACTGACTGTCGAGCTAATAAAGTCTTTTGCTTAGTTTTTTACTGTAAATTTGCTCATCTCTAAATAAGACACCATAATAGACTATAGTGGTACTGAGTATCGCAGCATGTAAAATGTAACCCAAAAACTTGCTACTGTATGTGTGAACGCACCCTAAAAATCATCCTTAAAAATTGGAGATGGGCAAAACAGCTAAAAATTCGTTTTGTGAGTTTCACAAATTTTGGCTCGAATTCGTTAATATTTGCGAATCAAATCTTAAGGAATTTCAATAAAACAGCCAAACTATAGTAGCCACAGTACTGGGACTATTACAGAAGGGCAAATTGGTTAAAGCATGTTGTTGTTGTTGTTGTTGTTGTTGTTGTGAAAGTGTCAAAAATCGGAAACTCACAATTTAAAAACGATGTCAATCAGCCAGTCATCATTCAATCTAATGAAACCCAATTTGTATAACACAGTAGGAGTGGAGTGGAAGCACTGATTATATATTGCGCACGCTCCATTGACTGATGCCAGTACATTGGTAAAACTCAATAGGAGTGTACATTGCCCAGTGGGTGAATAATATGGACTGTGTCTTCACTGGTCCCAGTAAATTCCTATATGCACCCAGTTACTTGGTAAACTTGACAATTGGTTGACAGCTACAACAAACAATTCCCCACAATCAGCCCTCCATCCTCTCTGTCCCTATATCCCTATGTTAGTCTCTTCCTCCTCTCCTATCATCTCATCTCTGTCCCTATATCCCTCTGTTAGTCTCTTCCTGCTCTCTTATCATCTTCTCTCTGTCCCTACATCCCTCTGTTAGTCTCTCCTTGCTTTCCTATCCTCTCCTACTCTCTCCTATCCTCTCCTCCCTGTCCCTATATCACTCTGTTAGTCTCTCCCTGCTCTGCTCTAACTCCCTGCTGCCATCCTGCTCTATCCTCTACACAAAGCCAACTGGCCGCCTCCGTTACTGAACCGCCTTCTATAGAGGGGGAGGTGCTGACATCACAGAGGGGCCTGCAGCTGATTGGATGGGCACTATGGATTATGGTTAATCCCTTTCTCCCGCCCATTGATGCTTCAGGCAACATGTGCGGCCGCCATTTTGTTTTTTTGCTAATTTCCTTAAGGAGTTGATGGGAATTTGCAGAAAATAAGCGAATTGACAGCCCGGTTTGCAGTGAATTTTGATACGCTGGATTTGCTACGCTTATATCGACTTAGAATAGAAGGCCCCAAAATTTACAAGTTGCTCCTTCATAATTTTTGAGGCCCACATTTAAAGTGGCACACTAGGACCATATATGGGAAATAAAAAATAAAAAAAAAAAACTATAGGACCAGACGTCACACTCTTTGAATTCTTTTTTTTCAATTGTTAATAAATTTCTAAGTCTTATAATGTCGACAAAAAAATGTAAAAAATCATACCTACATAAAAAAAATCAGTACATTTTATATAATTTTGCAATTCACAAAAACGTCATGTGAACATAGCCAGAAGCAGAAGATTCCAGATTTTAAACAATGTAACTTTTCCAAAGTTTCTGTAAATTCCTGTTTTGTTTATAAAGTATTTATTTAAGTATACTGTCTCATGCACATTCTACAACCTATAATCCCACATCAGCAATATATCAGGGAAAGGCACCCGTCTCGTTATATAGACAGCCGCTAGATCTTTATTAGTGTTCTTCTATATGACGATACGGCCGCCTTTGCCTAATATATTCCCAAAGTAGAAACATAGCCATAGGCTGTATCCATGTTTTCCAGGACACCCTTGGGCTGCATCCAACTTCTTCAGCCACCGGAAATCATATGGCTCGGACAAACCCGTACATACACAGAGTTAGCTCTTCTCTACTGACCACCAAGTCACTAGCACTGTATTTCCAGACTAGTTACTGGCGTGTCCTCTGCAAGGACTGAAAATAGCACAAAAATCTTTATTTTGGAAACACGTTTCACACTATTAAATCCTAGATTGTATTCCTCTTTGTGAAAGTCCTTTGTATATACTTATCCTGTGCTCCCTACATACAAATATGTCCACCAGCCACACGGCTATAAGACTGTTATTAATCATGATATTAATGCCATGACAGCCCCACACGCTTCTACAGAGTGGGGGGAGTCCAAGCGAGGGGGGTGACAACTCCTCACTGAGCTCCATTCATCATAGTCTCCCAAAAATAGAGGTAATATTGGAGAAGGTTTCAGTACAATGTACTTTTAACTTTGTCGTCTTGGCACGCACAGTGTTTTATCATTTAGCATCATACTGATCCTGGAAACACCTGGAATTTTTTTTTAAGCATTTAGCATTGAGCATTTATATAACAGACACAGGACTTATAGTCCAAAAACAGAGCTTTTAGTCCTAAAACAGGCCGTATAGTCCAAAAACAGGGAGAATAGCCAAAAAACAGGGTGTGTAGTCCAAAAACAGGAAGTATAGTCAAAAAACAGGGAGAATAGTCAAAAAACAGGGAGAATAGTCAAAAAACAGGGAGAATAGTCAAAAAACAGGGAGAATAGTCAAAAAACAGGGAGAATAGTCAAAAAACAGGGAGTATAGTCCAAAAACAGGGCATGTAGTCCAAAAACAGGGCGTGTAGTCCAAAAACAGGGCGTGTAGTCCAAAAACAGGGAGTATAGCCAAAAAAACAGGGAGTATAGTCCAAAAACAGGGCATATAGTTCAAAAACAGGAAGTATAGTCAAAAAACAGGGAGTATAGTCAAAAAACAGGGAGTATAGTCCAAAAACAGGGCGTGTAGTCCAAAAACAGGGCGTGTAGTCCAAAAACAGGGAGTATAGTCCAAAAACAGGGCGTATAGTTCAAAAACAGGGCATGTAGTCCAAAAACAGGGCGTGTAGTCCAAAAACAGGGAGTATAGCCAAAAAAACAGGGAGTATAGTCCAAAAACAGGGAGTATAGTCCAAAAACAGGGAGTATAGCCAAAAAAACAGGGAGTATAGTCCAAAAACAGGGAGTATAGTCCAAAAACAGGGCGTGTAGTCCAAAAACAGGGAGTATAGAAAAAAAACAGGGCGTATAGTCCAAAAACAGGACTTTACTCTACTAACACTATTTCCCATCCAGAAAAGAATAGTTCTCTCTTTGGGGGGCGGAGTTTATTATTATTATTTTTTTTTTTACATTAAACTAATCTAAAAAAATAAAGGTTGTAACCTTGAGCAGCATGCTATCCTGTTGCTGCCAGCTGTGTATAGGGCGAGCCCAGATCATAAGCCCACTCTATACATGGCGCCCCCTGGCTGCAATTGAGTGACAATATGATCAAACATAATTTTTATGCAATTAAATGTTTTTATGTTAGACAACATATCTATAATAATACTATA
Source organism: Dendropsophus ebraccatus (assembly GCF_027789765.1). NCBI lineage: Eukaryota > Metazoa > Chordata > Amphibia > Anura > Hylidae > Dendropsophus > Dendropsophus ebraccatus. The sequence goes on from NC_091458.1 coordinate 158,723,483, forward strand.
TAATACTGGTTTTATATCTATTATGTTATGTCAGTGGCGTAGCTATAGGGGTCGCAGGGGTCGCCATGGCGACCGGGCCCCTACGCTAAGGGGGCCCGCACGGCCCCCCTTGCCACTTCCTCCTGTGCTCCCCCAATCCGGGCCGCCGGACCTCTTTCATTTCAGTGAGCTTCCGGGATGCTGGCCCTGGCCGGAAGCTCACTGATGCAGGACCGCGGCGCCGGGACTTCTCCTCCTCCTCGGCAGTTGACATGTGACGTCATCACGTCACATGTCAGCCGCCGTGCAGTAGAGAGGAGAAATCTGGGCGCCGCGGTCCTGCATCAGTGAGCTTCCGGCCAGGGCCGGCATCCCGGAAGCTCACTGAACTGAAGAGAAGCTGCCAGGCCTGAGGGAGATCAAGGATCCAGGTGAGGTGAGTTTATTTTATTTATTTTTTTCCATTTTTTACATAAATGTTGCGATGTGGGGGGCTGCACAAGGGGTCTATACTGGGGGGGGGGCTGCACAAGGGGTCTATACTGGGGGGAGGGGCTGCACAAGGGGTCTATACTGGGGGGGCTACACAGGGGGTCTATACTGGGGGGGCTGCACAAGGGGTCTACACTGGGGGGGCTGCACAAGGGGTCTATACTGGGTGGGGGGCTGCACAAGGGGTCTATACGGGGGGGGGCTGCACAAGGGGTCTATACTGGGGGGGGCTGCACAAGAGGTCTATACTGGGGGGAGGGGCTGCACAAGGGGTCTATACTGGGGGGGGCTGCACAAGGGGTCTATACAGGGGGGGCTGCACAAGGGGTCTATACTGGGGGGGCTGCACAAGGGGTCTATACTGGGGGGGCTGCACAAGGGGTCTATACTGGGGGGGGGGCTGCACAAGGGGTCTATACTGGGGGGGCTGCACAAGGGGTCTATACTGGGGGGAGGGGCTGCACAAGGGGTCTATACTGGGGGGAGGGGCTGCACAAGGGGTCTATACTGGGGGGGCTGCACAAGGGGTTTATACTGGGGGGGGGGGGCACAAGGGGTCTATACTGGGGGGGCTGCACAAGGGGTCTATACAGGGGGGGCTGCACAAGGGGTCTATACTGGGGGGGGCTGCACAAGGGGTCTATACTGGGGGGGCTGCACAAGGGGTTTATACTGGGGGGGGGCTGCACAAGGGGTCTATACTGGGGGGGCTGCACAAGGGGTCTATACTGGGGGGAGGGGCTGCACAAGGGGTCTATACTGGGGGGGCTGCACAAGGGGTCTATACTGGGGGGAGGGGCTGCACAAGGGGTCTATACTGGGGGGGCTGCACAAGGGGTCTATACAGGGGGGGCTGCACAAGGGGTCTATACTGGGGGGGGCTGCACAAGGGGTCTATACTGGGGGGGCTGCACAAGGGGTCTATACTGGGGGGGGCTGCACAAGGGGTCTATACAGGGGGGGCTGCACAAGGGGTCTATACTGGGGGGGGCTGCACAAGGGGTCTATACTGGGGGGGCTGCACAAGGGGTCTATACTGGGGGGGGCTGCACAAGGGGTCTATACTGGGTTGGGGGCTGCACAAGGGGTCTATACGGGGGGGGGCTGCACAAGGGGTCTATACTGGGGGGGCTGCACAAGGGGTCTATACTGGGGGGGCTGCACAAGGGGTCTATACTGGGGGGAGGGGCTGCACAAGGGGTCTATACTGGGGGGGCTGCACAAGGGGTCTATACTGGGGGGAGAGGCTGCACAAGGGGTCTATACTGGGGGGGGCTGCACAAGGGGTCTATACTGGGGGGCTGCACAAGGGGTCTATACTGGGGGGGGCTGCACAAGGGGTCTATACTGGGTTGGGGGCTGCACAAGGGGTCTATACTGGGGGGGCTGCACAAGGGGTCTATACTGGGGGGGCTGCACAAGGGGTCTATACTGGGGGGGCTGCACAAGGGGTCTATACTAGGGGGGGCTGCACAAGGGGTCTATACTGGGGGGGCTGCACAAGGGGTCTATACTGGGGGGGGCTGCACAAGGGGTCTATACTGGGGGGGCTGCACAAGGGGTCTATACTGGGGAGGCTGCACAAGGGGTCTATACTGGGGGGGCCGCACAAGGGGTCTATACTATGAGGGGGGCTGCACAAGGGGTCTATACTATGCGAGGGGGGGGCCACACAGGGGGTCTATACTATGAGAGGGTCACACAGGGGGTCTGTACTGTGGGGGGGGGCTACACAGGGGGTCTATACTGTCAGGGCCGCCATCAGGAATTTCGGGGCCCCATACAACCAAAGTGTCTGGGCCCCCCACATTAATAAAAAAAAAAAACAATTGTGTGTTGGCCCCACGCCTTGCTGGGAGGTATAATTTGGTTCAGATCAATTCTAGAGAACTGGCTCATATTCCCCATTTTCCCCAGTGGCTTAAAATGTAACCTCTGTTATACAGTTATAAAATTGTAGAAATTAAATGTGAACAAGGTGCAATTCAAATAGACACTTACTTGTATAGCTGCCTCTTGTGCTCTGTATGCAGTGCGTTATACTCACCCCTGCAACGTACAATTTATAGCGTGTCTACAAGCCCAGCGGGGCTCATTATGATGGAGACTAAAACTTATACAAGAGTGGGGTAGGGGTTCCCCTGTATTCGGAATGCTGATGAGTGCTAGGCAATGCCCCGTTTGGGGTTATTGAATTTCGAGGGTCTGGGGGGGGCTGTTTGATTTGTATATGTTCACCAATATCCCCCCCCCCCCCCCCCCCCGGTATGCTCACTAACATAGAATATGTTGATAAGGCTAATATAATGAGGCTGTTCCATGTTAGTGAGCATATACAAATCACCCCCCCCCCCCAGGCAGACTAGTTTAGCTCACCCAAGCCAGTGATAGCGAATACATGGCGGTGAGAACGCTTTCTAGGAGATCCTGTTTGTGCAGCAGAGGTGTCTTTATCCTGCTCTGCATAGACCCTCGAAATTCAATAATCCCAGACGGGGCATTGCCGAGCACTCAACAGCATTCTGAATACAGGGGAACCCCTACCCCACTCTTGTATAAGTTTTAGTCTCCATCATAATGAGCCCCGCTGGGCTTGTAGACACGCTATAAATTGTACGTTGCAAGGGTGAATATAATGCACTGCATACAGAGCACAAGAGGCAGCTATACAAGTAAGTGTCTATTTGAATTGCACCTTGTTCACATTTAATTTCTACAATTCTATAACTGTATAACAGAGGTTACATTTTAAGCCACTGGGGAAAATGGGGTATATGAGCCAGTTCTCTAGAATTGATCTCACACACAGACACCAGCACACATGTATACAGACACCAGCACACATGTATACACACATACAGACACCAGCACACATGTATACAGACATACAGACACCAGCACACCAGGGCACGATGAAGTTTGAACTTCTGCAACCTGGAGAAATCACCTGATATCACCTGCAGTCCTATGTAACACCACATAACACAGTGGTATCTCTGAGTACAGATAATGTAGTAGATTTCACCTCCAGTCCTATGTAACAGCACAGATAACACAGTGATATCTCTGAGTATAGATCATGTAGTAGATGTCACCTGCAGTCCTATGTAACAGCACAGATAACACAGTGATATCCCTCTGAGTACAGATAATGTAGATGTCACCTGCAGTCCTATGTAACACCACAGATAACACAGTGATATCTCTGAGTACAGATAATGTAGTAGTCACCTGCAGTCCTATGTAACACAACAGATAACACAGTGATATCTCTGAGTACAGATAATGTAGTAGCTGTCACCTCGGGGCGCACCTACTAAATGATGTTCTACAAAATAAGAAAAGTGTCATACAGTGACTCACAGGTGACGTCTTCTTTGATCTGAGGCGTCACTTTCCCTTTTCCTCTCCATCCGGCCCAGACCTCCATGATGATTTCTTCCAGATATGTTTCATCCCCTTAGAACCTGCGAGACAAACAATTTAGGCTCCGCACATTTCTAGCAACTTCCTTTCCTTTCTCCCCCCTGTAGGCTCCCATAGTAACTGCGCTGTGTGGGATGCCCCCTGTATGTAGGATCCCCTGCTGTGCCCCCTGTATGTAGGATTCCCAGCTGTGCCCCCATGAGCTAATAATGCCCCTAGAGGTGGCCCCCATGAACTAATAATGCCCCCAGATGTGCCCCCATGAACTAATAATGCCCCCAGAGATGCCCCCATGAGTTAATAATGCCCCCAGAGGTGCCCCCATGAACTAATAATGCCCCCAGAGGTGCCCCCATTTACTCATAATGCCCCCAGAGGTGCCCCCATGAGCTAATAATGCCCCCAGAGGTGCCCCCATATACTAATAATGCCCCCAGAGGTGCCCCCATACACTAATAATGTCCCCAGAGGTGCCCCCATATACTACTAATGCCCCCAGAGGTGCCCCCAGAGGTGCCCCCATATACTAATAATGCCCCCAGAGGTGCCCCTAAAAAAAACAAACATCCTACTCACCTAATCCGCGCTGTGCAGGCAGCAGCTCTTCCTCCTCGTCTTCGGGCTCCATCTTGCGAGCCGCAGGGACGGGACTTCCAGCAGACGTGATGACGTCACATCATCACGCCTGCCGGAGGGGCACATGATCACGGCCCGGCCTCCCATAGGCTGCTGGTATGAAGTGCCGGCAGCCTATGGGAGAGAATACAGGAGGAGGACGCTGACAGGTCCTTCTCCTGTATACTGATCGCTTTAATGTTCCGCCCGGGCGGGCGGAACATTAAAGCGATCAGTGCATCCCGAGAAGCTGCGTGGCCGCAGCTTCTCGGGATGCTCAAAAACAGGTGGCAAGGGGGGCCGTGCGGACCCCCCTAGCGTAGCGGTCGGGGGGCGGTGGCCGGCGGGCCCGCCGGGCCCCCCCCCCCGTGTCTCTTAGGGTCCGGGCCCCATACGGCAGTACCACTTGTACTGCCCTATCGGCGGCCCTGCATACTGTGGGGGGGCTACACAGGGGGTCTATACTATGGGGGGCTACACAGGGGTCTATATCTACATTATCTGTACTCAGAGATATCACTGTGTTGTCTGAGGCGTTACATAGGACTGCAGGTGACTACTACATTATCTGTACTCAGAGATATCACTGTGTTATCTGTGCTGTTACATAGGACTGCAGGTGACTACTACATTATCTGTACTCAGAGATATCACTGTGTTATCTGTGCCTATTCCACGGCCAGATGATCGCTGAGCGAGGGCTGCAAGGACATCGTTACCAATGTCCTTGCAGCCCTTGCAGCAGCAGTTATACATTACCTGCAGGTCTTCTTCTCTGCGCTGTCTTCATCCCAGGGTCCCGCTCGCTCTATCTTCTGAATGGCCAGTCAGCTGACAGGCCACACTCAGCCAATCACAGGCCGCGGCGGTCCCGGCCTCTGATTGGCTGAGCGCTCCATCAGCTGACTGGCCATTCTGAAGATAGAGCGCGCGGGACCCGGGGATGAAGACAGCGCAGAGAAGAAGACCTGCAGGTAATGTATGCTGCTGCTGCTTGTAATCGTCGGTCGCCCGCCGCGCACCGCTATTCAACCGTAGCGATGCGCGGTGGGGGAACGATGATTTTAGGTCTGGCCCTAAATGAATGATCAGCCAATGACACGATCATCGGCTGATCGTTCTCTCTATTTCACCGAACGATAATCGGCCGAATCGGGCCAAATTATTGTTACTGTGGAATAGGGCCCTTATTATAAGCCCAAGAGAGGCCAGAGCTGGTGTAGGTTTCATCCCGGGCAGGAGGCCACCTTACCGTGGTGGGATGGTACTCATATATGCAAATGGTAACCAAGAGCCTCATTATTTTTGTGGAGATCACCTTTAGCAGTTGTACGTCTGCTTCTAATGATTTTCACATCTATATAGGGTTTATGTCTTGCCATTAGCTGTTGCATGTTTTGTGTATTAAAGTGTAACTGTCATTAACATTTTTTTTTTTTTTTGCTGAAATCAATTGTTCAAGTGATTTTAAGTGATTTTTAATTGTTAAGTGATTTTTTTGTAATATGTTTTATTAAGCAAAAGAGTTTCCTTCTGTGCTCAAAAGGCTGTTTTGCTGCCTCCCCCCTCACTTATCTGTGTCCATTATAGTCTATGCAGAGGGGAGGGGTCAGGTCAGTCGAGGGAGCACGGAGAGGAGACAAACAGCTCGTGTATAGAAGAGAACACATCATCCTGCAATCTTATCTCACCAACCAACTTCCCAGATAAGCATTGAGCAGTCTTACCTGTAAATCCAAGGTTTTATGGGCCCAGATTCACAGTCTCCAGGGTGCGGAAATGGCTCTGTCCTCTTTCTGCTCACTTGTCCCCTGAGCCTATCCCCCTCCATAGGTTATAATGGACACAGCAGAACCCGTCTTCACTTTGCTCCTCTGTAATGTAGATGTCTTTGCCTGATAATGCACAGATAAGAAATGAGGGGGGGGGGGGCTGCAAAACAGCTTTTTATGTACAGAAGGAAACTATTTTGCTTAATAAAACCTATTACAGAGTTTCTTAAAATCTCTTGTACTCTTCATTTCTGCCATAAAATAAAGAAAAAAAATTAAATGACCCTTACACTTTAAATCTACAGGCTGCCATCTCTTAGGCGCTGGGGATTAGTAGGTTTCTTTACATCAGCTATTTTGTTGACATTCAACTCCATACCATTCATATCCAGCGATCTCTTATTCAGCTTGTCACTTATAATATGTAACGTGCTCATTGTGTCCCTAATTCTGAACAAATCAATGTGTCCTGAATCTTATTTCGCCGCCATATATCGATAACCATCTTTGATTGTCAGACCGCTTTACCGAGTAATTTTGTACTGGCGTGTCATTCTGAAAAAGTCTTGTTTGTATCACAATCTACAGATCAACTTTGTTCAAGGTTGAAGTGGACAAATAAAATCAATCAGAATAATCTTATTGAAACACATCGGCCCGCCGGGCGCTCCCGGACACGGCAATTTGTCACCCTGATTAGGTACCTATTCTGTGACAGCATTTGTGACTTTTATACGACTTTAAGTATTCTTCATGGATTTAAAAGAAACCAATAAATTGTGCAGAACTTTCACCGATATTCATAAAACGAATCTAATTTCTTATTACAGCAGCGCAAAAAAAAAGGCATAAAATCTTTGATTAGCTTCATATGTCACTCTAATATGAAGCGTCTGCCGCTTCAAGCACCTCAATTTCCTATTTTACATACACGCTCTTCATTACCTGTCTCTGTATAGTACAATCTTCTGTTATTGAGAAATTCACCCCATAATCTGGATGGAGGGGGGGGGGGGGTGTATACCATGGAGTCTGATGTCAGGGACTCTTCTAATGGAGATGATTGGTGGATGTTTTGTTCCAATATCTTGTGACTGATTTATTATAATGTAGCACTGCCATAGTGATTGTATTGAAGTAAAAAGTAACCAAAAAAAAGCAAAAATTATGCAAAAACATATTCCCCTGGTAGTGACCAGACGTAGGCCTGCACCAGATTTTGTGACTTTTTAAAAAGTTAAAAATTACAAATTGGGTGCAGATCCCGGATTATGTGAATCTCAAAACAGGCAGATTAAATAAAAAGTTGCATCTATAAAATATTCACTCGTTGAATACTGGTTCATAAACAGAACTTAGACCAAAAATGGGCAAAAAAAATTCAATGATTCACCTAAAAATAAATTGATAAAGTTCCCCCTAAGAGTTTTTAAAATTTTGTAGGATTTTACAATACTTGTACCTTATAGTTATATAGATATACAGTTAAAGCTACCATGGACAGAGTAGGATAACAAATATTGAGGAATAATAAATAATAGAATTTGGGGTGCTAGGTTGCCTGATTTACCCCCCGGAATGTCTGGTATAGAAGTTTTATATAAAAAAAATATATATATATAATCATTGTTAACCCGATAACAATAAAGAGTTAGAAAAAAAAATATGTATATATAATCATTGGATGATAAAAACAATAGCTATAATTTTTTAAAACAATTTTTTAACTATTAACTATTTTAGGAAATAGCCTTATACTGTATATGTTCACACAACGTGTTTTCAGCCCCGTTTAAAATGATGTCCGTTATTTTGAGTCTAAAATAACAGACGTTATTTAGCAGCCTGGCCTCCCCTTAGTGCAGTGACAGTTTTTTTTTCACATTATTCTAGTTTGGCTACTAATTGGCCGTTGGATGCAGCTTAGTTGAAAAGTCCATTGAATTTAATAGTAAAAACAGAAAAAGAACGGTGACAAAAGAAAAACTGTGTGTGAACAACTAATAAAAAACGTCTGCTGTTTGCAAAAGACGTCCGAAAGGATTTATCATGTTCATTATTTTGACACCCGCGGCAAAAACGTTATTCAATACATTGTGTGCATTGGACGTCCGTCTTTCCTTTGACTTCCATTGTAGTCAGTTAAATCTTGGCAAAAATTTACTTTTTTTAAATATGAAAATCAGACGCCTTTTCAGTATTTTTGAGGTTGTGTGAACATAGCCTATATATGTGTGTGTTTGTGTTGTTACTGTATTGAAAGTTAGAAAACTACTGGTAACGTCATGGGATGCGGGTACTTCCCGCAAAATGACGTTCCCGGAACGTCAGGCTGTCCCTGCCTCCCCCCTCTGTCCCTAGCGGTGATCGGGCAGTGGGAGGAGGCTCAAAGTCCTCACATAACTCTATTGACAAAAAAAAAAAATATTACTGCCCTTACAATATGCAAGACACAAACAGTATTTATAGTATAAATGCCATAAACTATAACAAAAGCTATATAACACGATATATATATATATATATATATATATATATATATATATATAACTGTAATCTTACCGACCTGACGGAGAACAATAACATGTCATCTGTAATGTATAGTAACCGCTATATAACATGTCATCTGTAACAAATAGTAACCGCTATATAACGTCATATGTAACAAATAGTAACCGCTATATAACGTCATATGTAACGTATAGTAACCGCTATATAACGTCATATGTAATGTATAGTAACCGCTATATAACGTCATATGTAATGTATAGTAACCACTATATAACGTCATATGTAATGTATAGTAACCGCTATATAACATGTCATCTGTAACGTATAGTAACCGCTATATAACATGTCATCTGTAACAAATAGTAACCGCTATATAACATGTCATATGTGACGTATAGTAACCGCTATATAACATGTCATATGTAACGTATAGTAACCGCTATATAACATGTCATATGTAATGTATAGTAACCGCTATATAACATGTCATCTGTAATGTATAGCAAACGGCGTCCAAAAAAATGGTAAAAAACTGCTGCTAAATTGTGTTTTTTATTCGTACCACCTCATAACAAAATTTTATTTAAAAAAATCAGGGTGTCACATGTCCCCCCGAATGGTTCAGATGGAAACGTCAACTCGTCTTACACAAATATTTTGGCCCCCCAAGGACATGGTATAATGGCTAAAAAAACTGAAAATACTGAAATAAAAAAAGGCCCCAAAATTCTGCAGGTCTCTGTCATGTCTGCGGTCTGTGGTTGAGTCAGGTGACGCACAACGGCCACATATGGGGGATTTCTGGAAACACTGGAATAAGCAGAATAAATAGTGAGTTCCATTTCTCCATTCGTATTTGCTGTGTAAGAGGAAAAAATTAATTAAAATAGAATATTAGCCAAAATAATGAAAATTTTAAATTTCCCCTCCAACTTGCTTACATTTCTGCTAAACACCTAAAGGGTTAATACACTTATGAAATGCTACTTTAAATACTCTGAGGGGTGCAATTTTTACATTTTTAAAATTTTTTGGGATTTATGGGGGTAACTAACATACAGGCCCCACAAATCCACTGGTCCCAAATACAATCAGAGCTGAAATTTTCATGAAAATTTGAAAAATTGCTGCAAAATTTCGAAGCCCTCTAACATCCTAACATGTAAAAGGACGTTCACCAAATGACGTCAATATAAAGCAGACAAGATGTAGGTGTTGCATTAATAATTAGTTCATGTGACATGACTATCTTTCTTAGGAAAAGAGAGTTTTAAATATAAAGAAATGTAAATTTTTCGAATTTTTGAGCAAATGTTGTGATTTTTACAAAAAACTACTGAATGTATCTCAGAAAAGCACCGCAGAGTTATCACTACATAAAGAGAGACAGGTCAGATTTGAAAAATAGGCCAAAACAGGCTGAAGAGGCGAGGGGTTAATATTGATAATAATAATAATGATGATATACAATGATAATAATGTACAAAAAAATTAAATAAAATTAGAAAAAAACAACATATTCCAGGATTTGTCTCTGATCGGTAAAACTAGTTGCAGTGATATCTTCCCTTTAAGCTGCTGTATATAGGCGGGATTCCTGCGCTGCTCTTAGAGGTCTGAGCATTAATCTCCTCGCATGGCGCCAGGGGCAGCGGCGGCGGCAAGGAGGCGGGGAGAGGTGGAGGTGTAATATAAAGCCGCTCATCTCATCATATCACATTACCTTTTTATATTGCACTCATCGTTTTTTTTATTACAGATACTGATTAGCTTCTAAAATATAAACCCAGATATTGCAGCTTGAAGGCAAAGCGTCAGATATGAGAGACTAGATCTGGTGCATTTAAAGTAATATTTGGATTCCACATATTGGAGTCTGTAATTTATCCCTTTTAATGTTTGTACTGTACTTATCCAGATGGATGGAAGAATTTCTCGGCTTTTGCCTTCTCACTTTGCTTTCTATATTATATATAGCTGTATGGGGTCTTGTTTTAGCTGCCATTTCTAGGCTCCATTTAGTCACTTTTACTATGGGTTAAATTCAGAAAAAATTACAATTGCGCAATTTTTTTTAATAACATTTACCAAAATATTTTGACAACGTTCTCACACAGGTTGTTGCAGTTATACAAATATCATATACATGCATGTGTCTAAAATGTCTTGGCTTGTAGAGTATTATCTGTATGGACTAATGTTAAAGTGTCATTTAAATGTTTTTTTGCAGAAATCAATAGTACAGGCGATTTTAAGAAACTTTGTTATTGGTTTTATGTCAGGAACTTACCTTCCCGGGCTCCAGCGGCGTCTGTCTCCAGCTCGGCTCCGGCGGCCGGCTCAGGAGCGTGCCGCCTCTCCACCCGCCGGAGCCGAGTGACGTCACGGAGACCCGACGGCGTCCCTGACAACCAGGGATGCCGTGGTCACGTGACCACCGGCCGTCACTCAGCTGAGCAGCTTCAATGCAGGCTGAGTGACGGATCGCTCTGCCCCTCAGCCTGCAGTGCTGCAGCTGGATTGTGTCTGGATTCAGGAGGCCGGACCAATCAGCCTTTGTCCGAATATTCGTTTTGCGATCGCTTAAGCCTATCTCACACATAGGGGAAATCGTTGAAAGAATGTTTACACTGAACAATCTGCGAATTTTTTGCGAACGATCAACGACGATTTGAGAGCTTGATCATTCGCTGCGTTTACACGTACGATTATCGTTCGAATTCGACCGTTATCGGGCAAATTCGAACGATACATCGTTCCGTGTAAAACCACCATTACTCGTGTTCTGACCTCCGCCTGATTTTTGACTATCCCTTGTGTTACTGATTGTGTACTGCGTTGCCCGTGTGGTTTGACCCGGATTGTTTGACTATTCTTTATTGTGTTTGTCTGTCCGTCTTGTTCTGTGTTTCACTTACGCAGCATAGGGAACGTCTTCGTGGTTGTCCACGGCCGCCTAGGGCCGCTTGAGGCAAGTAGGTAGGTGACAGTGGGGGGTTCAGACCTAGGGCCCACTGTCTTGTCCTGTTTGTATCGCCCGATCCTGACAGTTTATTAGCCAAAAAATGCATTTTTATCATGAAAAAGCAGTTTGAAGCTCTCCCCCCCCCTGTCTTCATTGTTATCTATGGAGAGGGGAGGGGTGGAGGGAGATGAGGCACCAAAACAGGATAACAAAGAGTTTATTTACAGCTACATCACAGGGCTATCTCCTCTGAGGTCAGCACTGACTTCTCTGACCTCTGAATACCGGCTTTCACACAGGTCCCGCTGTGTAATCCTCTGTTCTCTGCTGCTGACTAATCTCCCTCCTCCCCTCTCCATAGGTTACACAGGGCCCAACTGATGTAAACTAGTTGAGATTTCCTGATAATGAGCAGTGAATGAGTGAACGGACCTGGGGAAAGTCTTTTTGAATGCAGATAATGGCATAGTTGCCTGATAAACCCAATTACAAAGTTTATTAAAATTGCCTGGTTTATAGATTTCTGCAAAAAATAAAAATAAATAAAAATAAAATGACAGTGACACTTTAACCTCTAGACGACCCTGGGCGTACAGGTAATGAGAGACCACAGAATAATCTCCCCAGTATTACAAAGAAGCTGCAATGTTGCAGATACAGCCAGCCACAGATACAGAGAGAAAAGCTCACACACAGATTTTCGTGTCTTCGGCAAAAAGCAGCAGCAGCAGCAGCTGAGAACTGGGGGAAGGAGACTGAATAGATAATAACAAGTATGGAAGGAATTGTAAGTCTCACCATGGGCAGCAACATATCAGAAGTTATGTTTGAGTAGAATACCCCTTTAACCCTTTGAGGACCAGGCCCAAAATGACCCAGTGGACCACGCAAATTTTGATCTTTGCGCTTTCGTTTTTCCCATCCCCCGCTTCTAAGAGCTCCAGCACTTTCAGTTTTCTATCTACAGGGCCATGTAATGGCTTATTTGTTACAGGAATAGTTGTACTGTGTAATGGCGTCTTTCATTTTACCATAACATGTATGATGGAACCCAAATATATTATTAATGAAGATATAAATAGGTGAAATCGTAAAAAAAGAATGCAATATGGTAACGTTTGGGGGGTTCCTGTGTCTACGTAATATACTATATGGTAACAGCGACATGATACTATTACTCTATAGGTCAGTCCGAACACAACCACATGCAGGATACACAGATTCTCTAATGTTATATATATTTTTTTTTTTATAAAATCCTTTTTTTTTGGCAATTAATTATTAATAAAATGGGACTATTCTGACGCTTATAACGGTTTTATTCTTTCACCTATGGGGCGTCATTTTTTCCGCCATGATCTCTAGTTTTTATTAATACCATATTTGTGAAGATCGGACCTTTTGATCACTTTTTATTATTTTTTTTTATATATAATGTAACATAAAATCGGTAATCCGCGCACTTTTTTCCCTCTTTTTGTGTACGCCGTTCTCCGTTCACAATGACGCTTGTAATATTTTAATAGATCGGACAATTACGCACGCTACGGTATATTATATGTTTATTTATTTTTATATGTTTTATTTATATAATGGGAAAGGGGGGTGATTTAAACTTTTATTGGGGGAGGGGTTTTGTAGTAGTGTGTTAGTGATTTTAACTTTTTTTTTTTATACATTTTAAGTCCCTTTGGGGAACTTGTACATACATTAGTTTCATTTTCTACACTGATCATTGCTATGCCATAGGCATAGCATTGATCAGTGTAATAGGCGATCTGCTAATTGAGCCTGCCTATGCAGGCTCAGTGACCAGGGCGCCGATCGGACTGCGCGGAGGCAGGTGAGAGACCTCCGGCGGTCTATTTTAACGATCGGGACCGGGACGCAGTCATACTGCGAGGGTCCCGATCGGTAAGTGACAGGGGACTCCCCCTGTCACTTACACTTAAACGCCGCGACGTTTAAGGAGTTAATGTCACGCTGCAGTGCGATCGCAGTGCGACTAATTGCAGCTGGCCCCCACCTACTATGAAGGTGCTGTACCTCCTTTTTCTAGCCTATCGAGTAGCCGGGCTGACACGTCAAGACCCGGGTCTCTGCTCAGAGCAGGAAGCGTCTTAGGGACCAGGAACCAGCATAGAGCACAACCGAGCCGGGGAGGTAAGTACATGTTGTTATGTTCAGCCACCTCCTTCCCAGCTCTTTTGAAAAAAATTGCTGACACCAGACTTCCCCTTTAACCCTTTAACCAAACTGCTTAACTTTGCTGGGTTTTAGTCACCCAAATGGCTTTTAATTGGCCCTAATTTTTTCCATATTTCACTTTTAAATCAATGGGGAACACACACACACACACACACACATATATATATATATTTAGTAGATTGGCAATGAACGCAAACCATTGCTGCTGTGAAAAGGTTATTCTGGTCCTGGGAATCCACCATTTATTTCTGTGTAAAGACCAGGAAAAGCAGCTTAGAGCATTACAGCAATAAGCCGCACACAGCATCTCCAGGGACAATGGGAAGGAGGGAGGCAATGTATTTATGGCACTATCTGTCAGTCAGCGGACAGCTCTACAAGACTCCCATAAAAATAACTCCGCTTTTTTCACTTCGCCTCCGGCTCTAAATTACCATTATTCGAGACTGAATTTCATGATAGGCAACAGAAAAGCTCCGTCTAAAACTTGAGATTTAGCTCTTTCAACCCGTATTTCAGCGTAATTCACACGAGTTGCCATCTCCTGCACTTAATGGCTGATAGCCACTAATTAAGAATGTAGATAACACAGCTGGAATAAAACCAGGACTCCTTACAGATATACTGAGAAAATCATGACCTAGAATAAGTGTTATGGTAAGCAGATCAGTTCTAGAAGATGCCTGTCATACACCTTAAAGGGGCACTCCAGCGAAAATATTTTTCTTTCAAATCAACTGATATCAGAAAGTTATATAGATTTGTAATTTACTTCTATTAAAAAATCTCAAGTCTTCCCATACTTATCAGCTGCTGTATGTCCTGCAGGAAATTTTTTCTTTTCAGTCTGACACAGTGCTCTCTGCTGCAACCTCTGGCCGAGACAGGAACTGTCTCACTTTTCTATGAATCCTCATAAAAAAACTCTACTGCTCTGGACAGTTCCTGTCTCGGCCAGAGGTGGCAGCAGAGAGCACTGTGTCAGACTGAAAAGAAAAAAATTTCCTGCAGGACATACAGCAGCTGATAAGTATGGGAAGACTTGAGATTTTTTAATAGAAGTAAATTACAAATCTATATAACTTTCTGGCACTAGTTGATTTGAAAGAAATCTGGACAACCCCTTTAACCCTTAGGCGACCCTGGACGTACCCGTACGTCCAGGGCCGCCTCCCCGCGTTCAGAGCGGGACCGCAGCTATTAGCGGGCACGGTGTGATCGCCGTGCCCGCTAATCAGGTAATCGGAGGCAGCTGTCAAAGATGACAGCTGCCTCCGATTACCGGCTGCAGCACTTCCCTGGTGTCTAGTGGGTGAGATCGCTCCTCCGGGACGTTGTCCCAGAGGAGCAATCTCTGTACCTGATGCCGGCCGGGGACCTCTCCAAGATGGCGCCGTCCCCGACTCGGCACTCGTTTGTTTTCGGCTGCAGCAGCCAAAAGCAAACGAGTGCCGATCTCATTGATCTTTGCTGTATAAGTATACAGCAAAGATCTCAATGAGAGATCAGTGTGTATATACTAGAAGTCCCCCAGGGGGAATAACCCTAACCCCAGGGGGGGGAATAACCCTAACCCCAGGGGGGGGAATAACCCTAACCCCAGGGGGGGAATAACCCTAACCCCAGGGGGGGAATAACCCTAACCCCAGGGGGGGAATAACCCTAACCCCAGGGGGGGAATAACCCTAACCCCAGGGGGGGAATAACCCTAACCCCAGGGGGGGAATAACCCTAACCCCAGGGGGGAATAACCCTAACCCAAGAAGGGGGGAATAACCCTAACCCCAGGGGGGAATAACCCTAACCCCAGGGGGGAATAACCCTAACCCCAGGGGGGAATAACCCTAACCCCAGGGGGAATAACCCTAACCCCAGGGGGGAATAACCCTAACCCCAGGGGGGAATAACCCTAACCCCAGGGGGGCTTCTAGTATAAGTGTAAAAGTAAAAATAAAAGTGATGTTATAAGTAAAAAGCCCCCTCCCCTAATAAAAGTCAGAATCACCCCCCTTTTCCCATGTTATAAATAAAAAAATTATAAAAAAAATTATAAATAAATAAACAAACATGTTTGGTATCGCCGTGTCCGTTATCGCCCGAACTATTAATTAATCACATTCCTGATCTCGCACGGTAAACGGCGTCAGCGCAA
Source organism: Dendropsophus ebraccatus (assembly GCF_027789765.1). Lineage (NCBI taxonomy): Eukaryota > Metazoa > Chordata > Amphibia > Anura > Hylidae > Dendropsophus > Dendropsophus ebraccatus. The sequence continues at coordinate 158,739,603 of NC_091458.1, forward strand.
AAATATCCCAAAGTGCAAAATTGCGCATTTTTGGTCGCATCAAATCCAGAAAAATTGTAATAAAAAGCGATCAAAAAGTCGTATATGTGCAATCAAGATGGCGATAGAAAGATCACATCATGGCGCAAAAAATGACACCTGACACAGCCCCATAGACCAAAGGATAAGAGCGCTATAAGCCGGGGAATGGAGCGATTTTAAGTGACATATATTTGTTAACAATGGTTTGAATTTTTTACAAGCCATCAGATAATATAAAAGTTCTACATGTTACATATCGTTTTAATCGTAACAACTTTAGGAATATATATAACAAGTCAGTTTTACCCCAGGGCAAACTGCGTAAAAACACAAACCTCCCAAATAAAAGAAATGCGTTTGTTTTTTTTCAATTTCACCACACAATAAGGGCTCATGTGGGTTTCTAGGTGAAAAAATGCAAGTGCTATGGGCTTTTAAAAGGAGGAAAAAACAGAAATGCAAAAATTGAAATTGGCCCAGTCCTCTAAGGGTTAATGTACTGGATCCAGATTTGTATTTCGGCCGCTGCCCTGCTGTACCGTGAAGCCTGATCTATATCCCAATTTCAATCTGCCTCCTTTGGATACAAATACTTCCCTGCCATCTCCTTGTTCCACCATTCACTCTGTGACCCCTGCCATTGTCAGCTTCATGCACACAGGTGTAGTGATATTGTAGTGTCCCAGCACAGGTGTAGTGATATTGTAGTGTCCCAGCACAGGTGTAGTGATATTGTAGTGTCCCAGCACAAGTGTAGTGATATTGTAGTGTCCCAGCACAGGTGTAGTGTTACTATAGTGTGCCAGCACATGTGTAGTGATATTGTAGTGTCCCAGCACAGGTGTAGTGATATTGTAGTGTCCCAGCACAGGTGTAGTGTTACTGTAGTGTGCCAGCACAGGTGTAGTGATATTGTAGTGTCCCAGCACAGGTGTAGTGATATTGTAGTGTTCCAGCACAGGTGTAGTAATATTGTAGTGTTCCAGCACAGGTGTAGTGATATTGTAGTGTCCCAGCACAGGTGTAGTGATATTGTAGTGTCCCAGCACAGGTGTAGTGATATTGTAGTGTCCCAACACAGGTGTAGTGTTACTGTAGTGTCCCAACACAGGTGTAGTTATATTGTAGTGTCTTTCTTTTCTCTCACCCAATCACAGACTAGCTAAGGTACCCCTATAAGAAGGAGCAAGAAGGTGGGGAGGGACTGAGACACTCAAGCAAGTTGCTTACTACCGCTAGCATGCAGTCCTAGACCCTTAGGAGGGAGTGACGTTCTCTGAGGAAAACCTTGTCCACACCAGAGATACCTTCTGCAAGATGCAGGGCAGTCATCTGAAGTTAGGTACTGGCCCTAGAAGGACAAAAAGCGTGAAAGGCTGATGTATCCTACTGCAACACACTGTGTTCCAGCAACTGTGTTCCAGCCATCTTTATAATTTGGACAGTGCAGGAAGAGGTGGTGAACCAGTCACTAACCAATGTGTGCTACAGGTCTAAGTAGTGCTTGGCACGCGGGCATGTGTGTGTGTGTGTGTGGGGGGGGGGTTATATTGTATTCTGTGCCTAATAGGGAGTCATTGTAGTGACTGGCACAGGGGGGAAGCATATAGTGTATAGCAGTATACAGGCTGCATCATGGGATATTCTGGAAACACAGGAAGGGGTGCGAGTGGGAGGCCCTGGATCTGGCAGGGGTGGGGGTGGAACAGGTAAGTATGCATTACTCCAATAAAGAGAACTTACCCCATACTTACCCCCTCCTGATGAGTCTGCTGTCCATAGGAAATCACTGCTTCAGGGATTTTCTACAGACATGGAACTCAGTCCCCTCTATGGCAAACAGCTCTCTCTCTTTATCTTTCCATTTCGGAGGCAGTACTCACACCTGGACTTCCCTTACTTCTCTGGCCAATGTCAGAACTGCACCTACTCTCTGCCATGCCATAGTGCTGGAGAATTGCAGGGAAGTGAGATATCTAGTGGACAAAACTTTAAGGATTATTGGTAAATTGAGTAATAAATGTGTTAGGAATCATATAGCTGTCAAATGGAAGGAAGCTATTAGAAATAACAGTGTCCTTTAATGGGGGGGGGGTAGTCTTTATTGACATTTTGCAGAACTACTAAATGACTTTTTTCTTTATCGCCCTTTTTTCTTGTGTTTTCTCCCTTGGGCACCAGACGGCCTCTCTATTATCGGCAGCAGGAAAGTTCTACAGGAGAGTTCTCTTCTCTCTGGCTGCGAACAGTCATAAACGGACAAGGAGCCCAGCAAGAAGGGATGGTCGTACGAACCCGAACGCTCGGCATCAGATTCCCGCTGTCTGCCCGCTCCGTGCAGCGGGTGGATACAGCGGGAGGACCGCCTCAGAAACTGGGATATGGCTATGGCTGTATCCCAGTTTTCCAGCCAGTCCTCCCGCTGGATCCGCCCGCTGCACGGAGCAGCCCTACCAGCAAGGCTTCTCAAGCATCTGAGTACTGTGTTATATACACGTCCCAAAACTGATAGCAGAGCACTCGAAACTTGGTCCAAGCTGATCCACTGTCATGGCGTGAGTAAGCCATGGACTAAATAGCAGCCTTGGAGGTACATGGCTGCTTCTACTATATGTCTTTATCCAGTTCCGGAAGGATGAAGTCATTGATGGCATTGACTGGTCCTCAGTTTCCTCAGGCCTGAATACTATTCCTCTGTAGGGCTATGTTCACACAACGTAAGACACCGGTCGTTATGTGTCACAGAGCGGCCAGTGTCAGTGAAGATACTGCAGTAATGGCCGGATAATCTTTATTTCTATTGAATTTGGATGCCAGCGTATCAGTGTGCCCCCGCATCCAAATTCCCCGCAGCACACAATGGAGCGTGCGGCTGGAGCCGCGCGCTTCATTGTGTGGACTGACATGGTTCAATGAATAGCGGCCGCAGAAAACTGACATGTCAGTTTTTTGTGGCGCTGCTTGAGATCCCAGCCGGAGCGTATACTATGTGTATACGTTCCGGCCGGGATTCCATAGACGGAAACGTAACGTATATTTTCATATTAATCACAGCCATTGTTGCAATCGGTAACAACGGCCGTACTTTTACTAAAAATATACATTGTGTGAACATGGCCTTAATGTATTTTTCACGGCATCCAATGCTGCAAAGTAGCACTACAGAAATGATTCCCTTATACACGTGTGGGAGCAAATCCTCTAGGATTTGTTTTGCGATCGTTTTGCGAACGCTTAAGCCTATCTCACACATTGGTTAAATCGGCGAACGACTGTTCACACAGAATGATTTGCGATTTTTTTGCGAACGACGATTTGATAACATGTTGAAAGATCAAAATGAGCGATGTATCGTTCGTCGTTTGATCGTTCGCTGCGTTTTACACGTACGATTATCGTTCGAATTCGATCGTTATCGCGCAAATTCGCACGATAATCGTTATGTGTAAACGCACCTTTAGAATTTTGGTGTTGTGTGAAGTCTCCTACATCCATGGTTGATAATATTAGTTTGCCATGCCTTCATTATATCTATTTAGTATCTAGCATTGATTCTTTGGGTTCTATTTTAGGGAAGATAATAAGAGCATTTATATCTAAAAGTAACTATAGGGCACAAAACCACATAAATTGGGAGAAATAAAAAATGTTCCATTACTATTTGCCACTATGTATTATTTATAAGCTGCTCTTTATATAGTTCGTCACTTTTGCTGCTTTCGATCTTTAGTTCCAGTTTCGGTGCATACTCCGACCACATCTCAAAGGAAGCAATACGGCAGCATTTATATATCATAACATGGAGGACCGAACCGATTCCTGTTTGGTCACAGATCAAGTACTTTTGCACCGGAGCTATAATCTATGGGGAGAGCTGACCTTTATCACAAGGTTATGGCTGAATTATTTAATAAACTGTAACACAGAAAACTCCCCTGACTTTACCCTGAACCTTTAACCTCTTAAGGACATAGGACGTACCGGTACGTCATATGTCCTCACTTGCACTTCAAAGCGGGGCCGCGCGGCGGCCCCGCTTTGAAGTGCCGCGATCCCGGGTGCCGCGAGTAGCCCGGGACCGCTGCTATTAGCGGGCACGGTCTGATCGCCGTGCCCGCTAATTAGCTAATCGGAGACAGCTGTCAAAGTTGACAGCTGCCTCCGATTACCGGAGGCAACGTTTCCCTGGTGTCTAGTGGGGGAGATCGCTCCTCCGGGACCTTGTCCCGGAGGAGCGATCTCCGTTACTGATGCCGGCCGGGGACGCGTCCAAGATCGCGCCGTCCTCGGCTCGGCACTCGTTCGTTTTCGGCTGCAGCAGCCGAAAGCAAACGAGTGCCGATCTCATGGATCTCTGCAGCATATCTATGCTGCAGAGATCTCAATGAGAGATCCAAGTGTATATACTAGAAGTCCCCTAGGGGGGCTTCTAGTATATGTGTAAAAAAAAAAAAAAAAAGTGTTGTTAATAGTAAAAAGCCCCCTCCCCTAATAAAAGTCTGAATCACCCCCCTTTTCCCAGGTTTTAAATAAAAGTAAACAAATAAATAAATAAATAAACATGTTTGGTATCGCCGCGTGCGTAATCGCCCGAACTATTAATTAATCACATTCCTGATCTCGTACGGTAAACGGCGTAAGCGCAAAAAAATCCCAAAGTGCAAAATTGCGCATTTTTGGTCGCATCAAATCCAGAAAAAATGTAATATAAAGCGATCAAAAAGTCGTTTATGCGCAATCAAGGTACCGATAGAAAGATCACATCATGGCGCAAAAAATGACACCTCGCACAGCCCCATAGACCAAAGGATAAAAGCGCTATAAGCCTGGGAATGGAGCGATTTTAAGGAACGTATATTGGTTAACAACGGTTTGAATTTTTTACAGGCCATCAGATACAATATAAGTTATACATGTTATATATCGTTGTAATCGTAACGACTTGAGGAACATGCATAACAAGTCAGTTTTACCCCAGGGCGAATGGCGTAAAAACACATTTCCCCCAAATAAAAGAAATGCGTTTTTTTTTTTCAATTTCACCACACTTTGAATTTTTTTCTGGTTTCGCAGTGTACTTTATGCAAAAATTCAGCCTGTAATTGCAAAGTACAATTAGTGACGCAAAAAATAAGGGGTCATGTGGGTTTCTAGGTAGAAAAATGCAAGTGCTATGACCTTTTAAACACAAGGAGGAAAAACCGAAAACGTAAAAACGAAAATGGGCCATGTCCTTAAAGGGTTAAAGGGGTATTCCACTCAAATAAAACTTTTGATATGTTGCTGCCCATGGTGAGACTAACAATTCCTTCCATACTTGTTATTATCTATTCAGCTTCCTTCCCCCAGTTCTAAGCTGCTGTTTTCTGCTAAAGACACAAAAATCTGTGTGTGAGCTTTTCTCTCTGTCTCCCCCTCCTCCCCCCTCCCTTCTGAAACAGCTGATGTAAACAAGTTCCTGGCAGGCTGTATCTGCAACTTTGTAGCTTCTTTATAATGCTGGAAGGGTTAAACTGAGGGCAAGTTGCTGATGAGCTCACTGTAATTAATCCTCCCAGCATTACAAAGTTGCAGAGAGAGACTTGTTTACATCAGCCGTCTCAGAAAGGAGGGGGGGAGAAAAGCTCAACCACATATTTTTGTGTCTTCAGCAGAAAGCAGACGCTGAGAACTGGGGGAAGGAGACTGAATAGATAATAACAAGTACGGAAGGAATTGTTAGTCTCACCATGGGCAGCAACATATCAAAAGTTATATGTTTTAGTATCTGATGCTAATAAATTTCACTGGCACTTTCCCTTTACATTTGACTACCAGTTATCATATGGATTGCAAACGCTTGCAGATATATCTAGTCCCTGATATTAGAACTGTAACTAACACAACATAACAAAATGAACAATGGTTTCTAGTGGAATAACTGGGACATTATAAATAGACCCTATTTATCCACTGTCACAGAGACTATATAGAGGATGCAAAGGCAGATCCCAAAAGTACAGCATAGATAAGACACCAGAGACAGCGACTGGCGTCACACAGCTTTTGTTAACCCTTTAATAGAACAATACTTTAAACTTTTATGTCCATATTTAGGCTACGTTTACACAAGGGCCGTTGCAACAGCAGACACTCTTTATTAAAAAATTAAAATAACATTGTGTCCTATGTAATCCTGGCCGGAGTTTACACACTCTGTATACACTCTGACTGGGATTCCGTGCAGCCGCATAGAAAACTGACAGTGTAGACAATGTGAAGTGCCGCTTCAGCTCCGGACGCACTTTACATTGTCTGCAATAGTGATTTGGAATGTGGGCCCATGCGAATGTACACCCAAATGCGCCCGCATTCCAAATCAAAAGAAGTAAAGTTTGTCCGGCAGGCACTGCAGTACCAGCTGGCATAAACGTCACATACAACGGTCGTTCTGTAACACGGCCGTGTCACAGAAAGGCTGCTGTCATACACTGTGTGAGCCCAGCCTTAAGCTAAAAGTATCAGTATTTATACACAACCATTTTCAAAGACATAAGATTTAAACCCAAAGGAATGCTTGTCATCAATACTGACAGGTAAAGCTGACACAAAGTTACTCCCTCCGGGGGGAAATACACTGCTGACTGTGACAATTAATAAAGACACATGTAACCTTAAAGGTGACCTGTCAGCAGGAAAACAGCGGAATGAATCGGTACATGGCTAGATCTGGCTAGTCACCATGCTTCTGGGGAATATGTCTTTTATCTCCATAGTCATTTTTAGCATCAAGCTATAAAGCTTTTTTGTTAATTGATAAATAAAGCTCAAAAGCCTGGGGGGCATTCTCCAGCATGGCAAGAGCTCAGGTAAGTCCAGCCCATGTCCTTTTATTTACTGCCTGTGTCTCTGCTTCCATCTCTGTACCTAATTTGACTGATAGCTGTTAGATAAAGTGGAGTGTGAGTGTAATACCATATCCATACTTGTGTCGTTTGGGGGCAGCCTCCCCCGCCGGTGGTGCTGGCCAGGTTCTGGTGGGGCTATTTGGGTTTGGTCCTGTGACATGGGGGTTGCAGGGCCATTTCATGGCCCCCCTTCCCTGCACTTGCACGCTTTGCGGGGGGGGGGGCCTTCTCTGACCGACACGGTTGTGGAGTTAGCGTAGGGACCCGTGTGAACCAGAGGACCTGCACGGTGGTACACGGGGCTATTATGGCTTGATCAAATCATATACAGACACTCTGGTGTTGATTTTTAATATAGGCCTAGCGGCATTAGTATCAGCCATAGATGGGATGTGCAGCCGTTCCTTTCTCTCCAGTTTCCTTGTTAGATAAAGTGGAGTTACCTGGGCTTTTGCTGGCCTGGAGAATGCCCCCTGGGCTTTTGAGCCTCATTTCCATAGTAACCAGAAGTCTTATCTTTATATTTTAGCACTAAAGTTGAATCATGATGACTAGGCCTATCTAGCCACAGGCACTATTTACACCTCTGTTTTTCTGTAGACCCAGAAGTGTTGGTGCATTATACATTACCTGATCCGTGTCGTGCATGTCCTCCATCTTGTGCCAAACGTCATCTTCGGCCGGCCGACTCGCTGCTGCCGTCCCCCCTCCGCCGCGTCATAACTGTGCTCAGCCGCGATTGTGCCCAGTGAAAAGACTCCCGTCAGGCTTTACAGAAAGAAGAGGGAGCCGGGTGACTGCGCCAAGAGAGGCTTTCTCCACGTCTGCTGTAATTAATTCCGAGATCTGCTGAAAACGCTTCTCTCTCCTGTTTTTACTTTAATTCCAGCCTAGAGCAATTAACAAAATGGCTTTTATTGTTGCTCCTTCATCTTTAAAGACTATTGCCCAGTTTATGGCCCTTAGTGGGATGCAGCTAATAGTTTTTACTCCCGTAATGAGCACATTATTACCGAGAGTAATGACCGGCCCTATGAAATCCTTTTCCAACTCATTTCTTCTATGTACTTTTACTTCCAGTCCATTGGGGGAGGGGCCTTATCCTAAAAATGTTTCATATGTTTTCTGGGGGTGCTGGAAAAATAAAAATAAATCCATTACTCTGCTAGTTAAGATAGATCACTGCCACTTTTATATAGATTATGTTTTCCTTTTCTTCGCTCATCTCCACTTGTTGCTTAGCCCATTAGTCCAAGACGGGTTTTCTGAGCAGGACCTGGCTGAGGTGGGACACCCAGTGCCAAAACAAGGTATTTGGCCGGAGATTGCTGATCAGGCACCTCTTCAGAAGACCCACCACGGACGTAACAACAAATAGTGACGTGCAAAAAAACAGAAGTCAGTGAGGCGGGAACTGTGGTGGAACCAAGGTAGGTGTTAAGACTGTATGTGTAGGGACTTTGGCGTAGTCCTTGGTTCGTAAGGTACATCTGACACTGCGCTTTTGATCACAAATTTGTGTTTATTCTGTAAGTTATTTACATTTGTTTGAGCTCTGTCTGAACATTGTCCTACTCCCTCTGCCTTGTTAATGGTTTTCTCTGCTCCACCCATTTTCTCCTCCGCTGAGTTCCTTCTGGCGACTTCACGGTTAACTTTTTAAGAGGTAACTTGTTTTGCTTCAGTGATTGACAGCTGGTTCCTCCATTCACCTTGCTGTTCCGTGTGTGGTCCAATCGTCTTCTGTACCGGGTTCCTGATCTCCTATATAAAGTCTCCGTGTCTGCCTGTACATTGCTGGCTATTGACTTTAGGTCCCCTTTAGCAAGCTCGGCTTCTCCTGAGATTTTCCTGTGTTTCCTTTGGCTCATCTGACCTCCGCTCTGTTACTCTGACTATCCTGGTTTTCCGCCTGCCCAGACCTTTTTGCCTATAACTTGATTGCTCTTGTTGGATTATGTTTTTGTACCTTTTCTGCTCGGTAGTTGTGACCTCGGCCTGTCTGACTATCTCTACTTGTTTGCCTGTACCGTCTGTATTCTGTAATGTCACATACAGGGTCAGGGACAGTCACCCAGTTGTCCGCAGCCGCCTAGGGCTGGTTGTGGCAAGTAGGCAGGGACAGTGAGCGGGGACAAGTGCAGGGGCCAATGTCTGTGTGTCTTCCCTGTTCCTTCCCTGACCTACGGGAACCCCCAGACATAACAGTAGGTGAGCATGACTTGTTATATATTATTTTTCTACACCCCAGGCAGCATAGGAAACATTTAGGATACTGGAATACCCCTTTAAACGGAACCTGTCAAGATGAAAATGCTGTCCAACCTGCAGGTATTATGTTATAGACAAACATTTGCTGAGCAGAATGATATTTAGTATAACTGGTAAAGTTGCAATATGGCCTCTTGCATGCAATTGTGGACAGTATTGTATTTTATGGACCAGTGCACATTACCATGGATTGTCCCTCATCCCAGACCTCAAAAATCTGGACGAGACATGATATGGTCCAGGCAAAAAAACCTGGACAGTGCATGGTCCCTGATTGTGGGAGGCCGATGCGTGACACTCCATCAACCATTCCATTGGGTCTGTTATTTGTTGCAATCAGGATCGGCCAAAAGAAAAGAGAACAGCAAGGGTGGACCAAGGGGTGATAAGGTACAGACAATAGAATAGTGGAAGGGGTGAGCTCAGTTTGACTCATCTATGGACGTTGCACTAAGGGCGCAACATCTGTCGGCACGTTTAGGCCACTCTATCGGCCAGATTCCACATGACTCAGTAGCCAGATGAGACCGGACGGTGGACAATGGAAGATTTGGTGCTAAAGATCAATGGGTTGGCCAGAGATCCAAGTCGGAGTATTCTTGGGGCTGAGGAGTCACAAGCATCATGGGTGCAGAGAGATGTAGAGTATTTAGGAAGGTTTCTCTTATTCAATATCTCAGGTAACAACATGTTTCAGGATTCTAGGACCTTTCTCAACTGTAGAAGACTAAATACCAACATGGCCTTAACTAGACCCCGAAATGTCATATCAGCCAATAAGCTCCTGCAATTGTATCACAGATGGGTTTAATAAGGGCGCTACAACGTCTATAGGATTAGGTGCAACAGTTGTTAGTGTCACCGTCACCATAAAAAACTTTTAACATGTCATAGAGATGTCCGGGATGGGAGAGCGGGGAGAAGACCGCGGTAAGTGGTGCTCAGTCCAACAAAATCATGAAAGAATAGAACAATGGTATACAGCTGCAATGCGATATAAACTCACACTGGCTTTGGGCAATTAAAATACTATATTTTTAAAGATCTGCTTCTTAGCAAAAAAAAAACAAAAAAAAACTGTTTACGCCGGCGATGCACTGATCATAACTATTTCCATGCTGCTCACTGATCTATACAACCCTGCAAACCATAGTCCATAAATAATATCCAATGCATACAATATTTATCAGAGCGTTCCGTGCCAAATAAAAGTAGCATCCTTTAATAAAACATAGCATCCTTAATAAGTGCTTTACATTCTGTTTCTATCCAATAGCCTGGGGGTTTTAGTAGAGGAAGCAATGGATACCTCAGTAACTTCTGATGGCGCTGCTAGGTCCATGCACCCTGCGCTGCCGTATACACCATCATTACCTGAGACGCCACCAGCCAGGGCAGACTCCTACAGGCTGGGACATCCTAACAGCATTATGGGCCCCTGGGCAGAGCTGCGAATGCCCAATGCCCCCGCCCAGCCTTGTGACCCCTCCCATATGATCCATCATGACCGCCCACCCACCCTCGGGATAGGCTATTAATAATTGTTAGCGGGATGCTAAGACCCAGCATTTCAGGTGGCCTCAGGCTCTGTAGAGGTGGCGTCAGGTTACTGCAGCCTTGGCTGCTATTCACTTCAATAGGAGCCAATTAAGGAGGATTAAAAACAAATATAATTCCCCCTCCCCCTTTTTTAATAATCAGATGTGGTAGATGCTATCAGGATAGGAAATGCACAGGGCGCTAATCCATGTATGAACGGATGTCTGCTCAGTAATGGTAAGGTTACCTAAAAAGATGCACTAAGGCGCTGGATTTTGCCAAAAATATACTGATGTATAGTGTGACGAATGGGCCAAACTTAGTCTATTAGTGACTAAAATCAGGGTTTTCCTAATGTATTTGTTTGGAAAATTGACCAAACGTAGTCACTATGTAGAGTCTGTTAAATCCAATGGGCGCACTGTGGTTACTCCACAATATACAGTATGTCAGCATAGATTGTAGCAAGCAACACAACCTAAGAAAAATTGTATCTTAGTCTATTTTCACACATGGTAAAAAGGAAAAAAACTGCTGTAATTGTGCTGTAAAAACACTGTTTTTTTTAAAGCCATTTTTTAATATAATAATGTGTTCCATTAAAGTCTATAGAAAATTGGTTGGCAGTACACCCCCTATATAGAATAAGGGATGTAATGCATTACAACCATCCAAATAATGACCATGCTCATTTACAACCTGCTTGTGCATGGTTGTATTTAGCTTTTATTTAAAGCAACCCTGTACCCACAATCTGCCCCCCCCCCTCCCGGACCGCTTGTACCATCAGATAGCTGCTTTTAATCCAAGATCTGTCCTGGGGTCCGTTCAGCAGGTGATGCAGTTATTGTCCTAAAAAACAACTTTTACACTTGCAGCCCTGTTTCAAATTGTGGTGGCTTAGAGTGTCTATGCCCTAGGCTTGCACCGCCTCTCCGTGCTTCCTTCCTGCCCTCTTAACCTTTAGGAATGCCCCAGGCAGGATTTCTTCTATTCATCACCTGTGTGAACACGGCACATGGGCATTAACGATCCAGCACCTGTGCAGTGTTCAGACAAGTGATGAATAGGAGAAATCCTGCCAGGGGCATTCCTAATGATGAGGGGGGCAGGGACAGAGGGGCATTGCAGGCCTAGGTCACAGACACTCTAGGCCACGACAATTTGACACAGGGCTGCAAGTTTAAAAGTTGTTTTTTAGGACACTGCCGGACTGACCCAGGACAGATCTTGGATTAAAAGTAGCTATCCGACTTATTGTGGGTACATACTCGCTTTAAAACTGTGTATGTAAACCAAGCCTAAAATTGGAGTTTAGTGCTGCTAAATTGTAATCTTAAAATAGAAAAGTCCAGTAGATAAAAAGAAGTCTCTTCAAATTTCAAGGATCATCCTATAATGAAAAGAAAAAACATAAAAAGTCTCATAGAGGACCGGATTTATTGCAGTTATAGCGGATAAAATTTTAGTTTGAAAAAGCAAAACTACAAGAAAAAAATAAAATCTGCCTAAACCTTTATAACAATGTTACTTCTCTAGAACAGGACGAGCTTATAGTGTTCATGAAGAACCTTTCTCAGCCGAGTGGTGATGTGACCTTTAAGGCGGGAGACTGGAGATGTGAAGGGTGAGATTTAATTAGATGTTATGGTGAAGCAGGAGAAGTAAATCTAACCTGTCTATTTTAGTACAAGACTAGACGAACCGTTGCTGTTTTTGGTTATTACACCAGACAGACATTTTCTATATGACCCGTGTTTCATATAAAGATTTGTAGTCCAATTTTCTTATGTAAAAATAATGCAAAATATGGTGACACGTTTCTTAAAGGGATTATTGTTTAATCAAGTTTTTTATGTTAAACATATTTTTAAAGAATTGTTGGTGTTTTTGTGTTTTTTTCCCCCCAAAATTATCTATATTGCTGTCTAGAAATTTTGTAGTTTTCACCTCTAAATCAAAGGGTTCTATTAGATGAAGCGATTTTTAACGATAAACAATCGCAAACTAGATTGTTTATCGTTAACCTAAGTTGAGGAGGGAGCTAGAAAAACAATAAAAACTCATCTGCCTCCATCTGCCTATGGTCACAGAACATCCTTACAAGTGTGTCCCACACAAAGGGTCTGTAGATGTTCATTGTGTCTATGTCCATGAGGCTTGCTGTAAAGCACACAGCTAAATGCTGTTAAAACACTTCAGGTAAGATGGCTGCCTCCATATTAATGTGCTAAAAAATAAAAGCAAAAACTGTAAACAGATTGAAAAAAAGAATAAGTTCCAGTATCCGGCTATAATCAGTAAAAATAAATCTAGGTGAGACATTCTCTTTAAATCAATCACATGTTACATATAATTTTTTTTTTTAATTCTTGCCAATTTTCCATATAATCATCTATATGTTATATTAAATAATCCTGAAATCTTAGTATCTAAGTGTCTGTGTCTAGTGCCCAGAAATGTACAATGTAGACCTCTTTCCTTTACTATTTTTAATATCTTTAGATTTTAAATATGCTCAAGTTTATTTTTTTATTTTTTTTAATTCTAAATTTTATTCATTTTCAAAATTTTTCAAAGAGATACACGTATACCATTAGTTGTAAATACGACAAAACAAGGACAAAGCACCTTTGGGTGCACAAACAAGAAAGGGGGCAGAGTCAGAGAGCCAACATGGCTCAACATTACCAACAACAGCTTTCGCAATAACTCCCACTACTGGGAGGCCATCCAAGGAAACGAGACACATCTCATCATGCAGAGAGAGAAAAGAGCTGACGCTCAGGAAAAGTAAAGAATAAAAAGCGACAACATCTAGGGAAGGGGGGGGGGGAGTAGACAAAGGTGGGAGACTACAACACCGAGGAACACACGAAGGGAGAGGGCAATGACAACCTACACACAAACCAACATAGGAAGAGAACACACAGGAGAAGTGAGAGAAGGGGGAAGCTCCTCACTGAGACATGAGAGTCTTATATTCGTCAGATTCAGCAAACTGTTCCCAATAGTACAAGGTCTGAAAGAACCGGGAATTCCGGTCATGTAATTGGGCGGTAAGGTCCTCCATGTATTTAAGGTCTTCCACCTTCCGCAACCACATAGAGATGGAAGGGGGGTCTGGTTGCCTCCAAAGGGCAGGGATACAGGCCCTGGCAGCGTTGACCAAGTGGCGGAGGAGAGAGCGGCGGTAGCCTCTTAGCGGGATGTCCGACATGTGCAGGAGGAAAAGCGACGGAGAGAAAGGTAGAGGAGAATCTGTAAAGGTAGAGGCAATACGCCAAACCTCTCTCCAAAATGGGACCATTTTGGGGAAACTCCAAAAGGTATGGAGGAGGGTCCCTTCCTCACCACAGTTCCTCCAGCACAGGGGAGATACTTCAGGAAAGATTCTATGAAGACGGACCGGAACCCGGTACCATCTCGAGAGAATCTTGTAGCCCGCCTCCTGTAAGCGGGAGGAGATGGAGGAAGTGTGAGTACAGGTATATATTCGGTCCAATTGTGGACCCGTAAATGAGACATTTAAGTCTTGCTCCCAGGCAGTGAGGAATGGAGGAGGCAGCTGTCCCGGGGGGATCCCAACATGGCGTAAAGACGAGAGAGCGAGTGTCGGAGAGGGCCCGTGCCAAGGCATAGCGTCTCGAATTGTGTGAGCGTGCGAGAGAAAGAGGATGGAGCAGGCAGGGAAAGGAGGAAGTGGGGCAATTGTAGGGCCCTCCAGAATCCTAAAGGGGAAGGACCGGGGAGATCACGGAGCTCCGAGAGGGACACCCAGGCCGTCCCCCGAAGAAAGCTACGTGCACGGAAAGAGCCAGCCTGGAACCAGTCACAAAAGACCGGGTCGGAGATTCCAGCCGGAAACGAGGGGGTACCTATGACCGGGAACAAGAGAGATGGGTGAGGGGCTAGGGAGGCAGAGGAGAAATACTTCTGGCAAAGCTTAAGAGTTGTGACAACTGTAGGGTGAGGCCCGACCATTCTACTGGAGGTGGGGAGCCAGGGAGCCGCCAGCAAGGAAAGGGGTGAAAGTGACATTTCAAGGCCGACCCATAGTTTAGAAGAGCCGTGTCGGTGCCAGTCTATCACACTAACGAGATGACTGGCTACATAATAATGGAGGATATTGGGGAGGCCTAGCCCTCCACGCGTCTTTGGACGATACAGCACCGATTTCGCTATTCAAGGCTGCTTGTGGGCCCAGATAAATTTAGTTAGTAAAGAAGAGAGTTGTTGGAAGAAGCTCAGGGGCACCGTTACCGGAAGGGCTTGGAAAAGATACAAAAGTCTGGGAAGGACATTCATCTTAAAGATGGAAAAACGGCCAAACCATGTGAAGGTGCCCCTGTGCCACCCAGACAAGGCTGCCTCAATCTTCTTTAACATAGGCGGGAAATTAACCCTGAATAGATCGGAAATGGAGGGGGTAAGCTGAACCCCTAGGTAAGATAAAGAAGAGCTCGACCAGCGAAAGGGGAAGGAGTTCAGCAAGAGTGGAGGCTAGAGAGGGGGAGAGGGAAAGGTTCAACGCCTCGGACTTCTGTAGGTTAATTTTATAGTTGGAAAGGGTTTAAAATCTGGTGAGCTTAGAGAGCAAGTTGGGAAGAGAGACAGTGGGGTGGGTGAGAAAGAAGAGAAGATCGTCCGCGTAGGCTGCTACCTTATGAGTGACCGAACCCCCGATATGTTTACATTTTGCCTGACATGGCGTAGGAAGGGCTCCAGTGTCAGTATGAAAATTAGGGGGGAGAGCGGGCATCCCTGACGGGTACCGTTGTGTATGGAGAAGGAAGACAAGAGAAGGCCGTTGACAGAGACCTGAGCCGAAGGATGTGAATAGAGAGAACCAATCCAGGCCAGCATACGAGGGTCCAGCCCAAGATGCTGGAGAGTGGCGGTCAGGAAGGGCCAGCCAACTCTGTCAAAGGCCTTCTCGGCGTCGGTAGAGAGGAGCATTGTTGGTAGGGAGTCAGAGTGGGCGTAATGTATAAGGTTGATGGTCCTAGTGGTATTGTCCCTAGCCTCCAGAGTGGGCATAAAGCCCACTTGGTCTAAATGAATGATGGGTTGTAAAAGTGGTGTGAGGCGGGAAGCTAGGATTTTGGAGAAGAGTTTTAAGTCGAGGTTCAGGAGGGAAATAGGGCGGTAGTTCTGGCAAAGGGAGGGGTCCTTTCCATCCTTGGGAATGACCGTAATGTGAGCGCGCAGGGAGTCGAGGGAGAGATGAGAGTCAGCAGAAAGAGAGTTATAGGCCGCTAAGAAGTGGTCACGGAGCAAAGGGGAGAAGGCTTTATAATAAGGGAGCGTGAGCAAGGATATGATGGCCCAGTTCCACTCCGTGGATGTGATGGGTGCCTCTAGTAGGGACACACTCTCTTCCGGTAGAGAGGGGAGGCCAGAACCAAAAAGGTAGTCGGAGATCGCCGAGCGTAAAGCATCCAACGAGGCTGTATAGTTCGCTATAATATGTATGGAAGGCTTCCGCTGTATGCGAGGTTAAAGAAAGTTTGGAGCCCGATGGAGGGGAGATCGAAGGTATAAAAGAACGAGCCCTTTGTACCCGAAGCGCGCGAGCCAGGGTCTTACCTGGCTTGTTGCCAAACTCAAAATAATGACGGCGCCACCGAGCCACGGAGGCCCTGGCATAGGAAAAAGTAAGTTCCCGGAGCTTACTACGGAGGGCAGCCAGCTCCGCATCCGTAGACGGGGTGAGAGTCCGTTTATGACGTTTGTCCAGATCAGCGATCAATGATTTTATCTTTGCCGAGCGTTCCTTCTTAAGCCGAGATGCAAGCTTAATGAAGGTGCCTCTGATATAGCATTTGTGAGCTTCCTAGATCACTGATGGGGACAAGTTGGCGGTAACATTGGTGGAGAAAAAGTTAGTTACCTCAGCTCGCACTTCGGAGAGAACCCCGGGTCCCTCAGCAAGGTCTCATTGAGGCACCAGCGCCAAGATCTAGGTTGCTGTAGGGGAAAGGATAGAGAGAGGGAAATAAGGGCATGATCCGAGAAAGAAATCGGGTCTATAGAGGCAGATACCGCCTGGTCCAGGTGTGAGTGGGAAATAAAGAAATAGTCGATACGGGAGTAGGAATTGTGAGGGTGGGAGAAGAAAGTGAAATCTTTGTCCTGCGGATGCAGGATACGCCAGACATCCATCAACTGGAAGGAATAAAGAGATTGCTTGGCACGGTGGAGAGAAGAGAAGGGGAGAGAGGAATGCCCGGACAAAGAGTCCAAAGTGGGGTCTAATGCCATATTGAGGTCCCCCCAAGAACCAACAGGCCCCCCAGGAAATCCTCCGCTTCCAAGAGGCAGCGATCTAGGAAGGCTGGCTGGCCGGTGTTAGGGAGGTACACTGTACCGAAGGTACACAATGTACCTGCCATTTTGCCCTTCACAAAGAGGTAACGCCCCCCCCTCGTCTACCCTCTGGTCTATAAACTCCCATGGGGCCAATCGGGAGAACAAAATGGAGACGCCTTTGGTCTTGGAGTCCGGTGAACAACTGTGATACGCTTCAGGGAAGTTACGGTCTGAGAGTTTTTGCAGGCTATCAGCTCAAAAATGAGTCTCCTGTAGGAAGGCCACAGAGGCCCGCTTGGCCCACAGTAGTCGCAGCAAGGAGGAACGCTTCTCAGGAACGTTCAGTCCTTGCGCATTAAGGGAAACACAAAGAACAGACGACATCTCTCAGGGAGGGGCGACGAGCAGACACGAACACACACACCAGGGAAGGGACTAGGACAATAAACTAAGGGAAGACAAGGGGAAGGGCAGGGAGAGGGCCAAAGAAGAGAGAAGGAAAGACACAACAACAAGCCTAACAGCCCAGACAATAAGCCTGGGAGAAATGCCCAGGAGGAGGGCACGGAAGCCCAAAGGGCGAGAAAGGTAAATGAGAAAGAAAGAACAAGGGGAAAACCCCACGCACTAGGTAGACCAGAGTCCCCAAAGAGGAGGCTGGTCCGGGACCTGTGCAAAACAGGAGGGGGTACAAGGAAGGAAAGACCAAGATTCGGGCAGCTCCGGCCACAGATCTCGGCAGTGAGAAGCCATCTCATCCCAGTAGGTATACGGTCAGAGAGCAGTTGGAAAAGTGGAGGGCAGTGAAGGAGGAGGATAGAAGAGTACGAAGAGGGGAGATGAGATGTGTGAGAATATAGGTAAAGACTGTTCAACATATTCTGCACATTTGCATATTACAGGGGTACAGGCGATGGGTATGTAAAAGACACCCCTAGGGAACATCCAGCGGTGTGTGCAACTAGAGCAACAACAAAACAGCATATGAAAACCCCCGAATGGACAGTCCACCTTAGAGACCAAGAGAAGCAAGCAAACTTTATGCTAACCAGCCCCAACCACCCCACCCAGCCATACCCTGCATAAGAAGAAAGTCAGAAGGAGGGGGGGGGAGGTAAGGAGGGGAAGGGAAGGCGGTTTGGAAAAGGGGGGGGGGGAGGGCGGGGAAATGGAGAGGGGGCTGGTGGGCAGGGGTAAGGGAGGGAGGGGGTCAGAGGGGGGAGATAGGGTCTCAGCAGAGAAATGATGAGCTAATCCTCCACCCGACAGGCCAGGAGAGTCCACAAGGAACGGGAGGGGGAGGGGGGAGGCGTAGGGGGGGGGGAGGGAAAGGGAGGAAATGGGAACGGCACAGGAAAACAAGAAGAGAAGGGGGGGTGCGGGATGGGCACACTTCCAATATCCAGAATACCGGGATGGGAGAGTAATAACACCCCCTGGCCCCAGTAGGCAGCCCGCTTAACGAGCCGAAAGCATGACCCAGCGATCATTCTGAACTCCCCAACAGAGCTCCTAGACCCCCCTGTGTCCATCACCACCCTCCCTCAACTGAGCCAATACATTCTGGACACCCCGAAGGGCAATAACGGCCAACCAGAGGGCGTCCAAGTTCGACAGGAGTCAATGCAGGTCACACTGAGAGCCGACAAATCAGCGGGGGGAGCGGGAACCCCGTCGCAGAGGAGACTGGGTGAACCGCCGAGCTGATCGCAGCGCTCTGTCTTCTGTAGCTTGATCGAGGACTGGAGAGGGAAGCACAGGAGCAGTCCAATCCGGGATGGAGAGCGATGACAGACCAAGCAGTGATAGAGCCTCAGGCAGGTCCTCCGGAGACTGGACAATGCACGTAGTGCCGGAGTGTCGTATGATAAGGTGGAAGGGATACCCCCAGCGGTAGGAGGCCCCCTGGTCCTTGATGGCAGAGAGCAGGGGACGGAGAAGGCGCCGCATTGCAAGCGTGCGCCTGGAAAGATCAGGTAGAAAGGAAACTTCCACTCCGGCGTAGTCTATGGGACCCAGCTCCCATGCCCGCTGCATCAACACTTCCTTCTGTTGGTAATAGTGCACGCGGCACAACACGTCCCTGGGACGGTTCCGATCCTGCGAGCGGGGACCTGCGACACGGTGAGTTCGGTCCAGTTCGATATGGGTGTCGTCCGGGTCCCCGAGGTAGCGGTTGAAAATCATCCTGACTTCCTTCACCAGCCGATCTGGACCCACGTCTTCCGGTAAGCCCCGTAACTTGACATTATTGCGTCGGCCTCTATTCTCGAGGTCGTCAATTTGTGATCATGTCTCTGATCGTGGTCTCTTTTGCATCCAGGCGTGGGAGTATGGAAGCAAGGGAACGGTCCATAGTACCCTGGCGGGACTCTAGGGCAGACACCGTGATTGTGACTGCTGCCACCGAGGATTTTATTTCCACCATATCTCGGGCCTGACGCTCCTCCATATGGGAGAGCTGGGCATAGAGTTCAGCCCTCGTTGGCAGGGCCTGCAGGAGACTCCTTACCAAGCAGCGTAGCCGGAGCAAGGGATGCAGCGGTATCGCGGGTCCCCTCTGCGGTGGATGAGGGTGACAGGGTAGCCGCCGGACGGAGGATCTCCGGGACCGATTGGCTCAGGTCCGGAAAGGCGCTGGCCTGCTTCTGTGTAGCCTGCCGTGTGATAGGTGCAGCGGCCATCTTGTCCACGGGAGACCCGGTAAGGGAGAAGGGCGGCATGGAGCGCACAAACCGGACTATGGAGTCTCGTGGAGTGGCCTGAGGTGTGCAGGTAACCTTCTTGCCCCCTTTAGGCATACCGAAGCCCCGATGGTTAGGTATTCGCACTAGGTATTGTGAGGATCGGGCCGGAGCTGCAACAACATGCGTCCTCACTCGTCCATGTCCAAGCCACGCCCCGTTTATTTATATAGTAGAATTAATAACAAACAAGAATATTGTAAAATATTTATTTATATTTATTGCTTCTATTTTGTTCCACTTTAAGGCTATGTTCACACGTTGTAAGACACCGGCCGTTCTTTGACCTGGCCGGATGATATTTACCAACACTGAATTGGGATGCAGGTGCATCCTCATCAAAAATTCTCCATTGCAAACAATGGAGCGTGTGGCCAAAGCCGCATGCTTCATTGTGTGAACTGACAGTTTTTTTCGTTGAATAGCGGCAACAGAAAACTGACATGTCAGACATGTCAGTATACTTTGTTTATAAACTCCCCCCGGGATTCCCTCAGTCTGCAGCACTATATACGTACCATAGTAATCACGGCTGTAATCAACAATGGCCGTGATCACTACAGTACTTACATAGTGTGAACATAGCCTAATGATGTTTTCCATTTATTCTTTTTAACTATTGTAAATATAAAGGTTTTTATCCTAGACCTGAGCATACTCCCTGGTGATTCCCGTGCTTCCTTTTATAATCATTCTAAGGGAGAGCTAAAGATACCATATAAATCCATATATTTCAGGTCTGGCAAAATAGGTTAGTCAGACTGATGAGATTGTATTCGAATTTATAGTTATAAAGTATTGCGGTGAGCGTATTTATGCTTTATCAATATAAATCACATAAGGTGTGTGGATTAATGAGATGTTACGCTGAGCAAAGAATAGCAATAGAACCATTATTTTTTTTATTAATAACCACAATAGAAAAATACATTTTTTTTTTATAGATTAAACACAAGAGGAGGTATAATCTGATGTTTTTGGCAAGGGACCTTCTCCTTTTGTAGGAAGCTGGATGCAATATGCACATGCTATCCAGCTTACTCTTCTGCTTGACACTAATTAGACATGCATGCTAAAAATGAGAAAAAAAAGTTAACATTTCAGTGACCCTAATAACAGAGTCACATATCAGAGATCAGAATCAGATGTCAGAGTCATATATCAGAGTCAGGTTTCAGATCAAGGTGTCACAATCAGAAGTCAGAGTCAGTTATCAGACTCAATTGTCAGAGCCACATATCAGAGTCAGTTGTCAGTCAGGCATCAAATATCAGTGTCAGGGATGAGGTATCAATATTAGGGGAGAATACGTTGTCTCAAACCTACGTGTAAATGATGTT
This sequence comes from Dendropsophus ebraccatus, assembly GCF_027789765.1. Lineage (NCBI taxonomy): Eukaryota > Metazoa > Chordata > Amphibia > Anura > Hylidae > Dendropsophus > Dendropsophus ebraccatus. The sequence goes on from NC_091458.1 coordinate 158,760,717, forward strand.
TGACATCTGACTATCTCCTAATATGGACACTGTACAAGGGAAAAGAGTTAGAAGCTAAACTTTCTTAATACATTTGTTTTAACAAAATTGTACTAACTGCAATACAATACCATTCTATTAAAAGGGATACTCCAGCAAAAATCTTTTTCTTTCAAATCAACTGATTTCACAAAGTTATATAGATTTTTAATTTACTTCTATTTAAAAATCTCTAGTCTTCAAGTACTTATCAGCTGCTGTATGTCCTGCAGGAAATTATATATTCTCTCCAGTCTGACACAGCGCTCTCTGCTTCCACCTCTGTCCATGTCAGGAACTGTCCAGAGCAGCAGCAAATCCCCATAGAAAACCTCTCCTGCTCTGGACAGTTCCTGACATGGACAGAGGTGGCAGCAGAGAGCACTGTGTCAGAGAATAAACCACTTCCTGTGGGACATTCAGCAGCTGATAAATACTGGAAGACTTACAATTTTTAAATAAAAGTAAATTATAAATCTATACAACTTTCTGAAACTACTAGATTTAAAAGAAAAAGATTTTTGCCGGCGTACCCCTTTAAATGAAAATTAGCCTTTCTGAGATTTGCTGTGTTGATTTTTTTCCCCCAAAGTCACCTCTGAAATAAATACACTTTACTTACAAAGAACAAGGTGATGTTTGAAGTTAGACAAAGCAGTTCTGGTAGAATTAGGCTGTACCTTCAAAGGTATCTTCACCCTTTGGGTTTTCTACTGTTCTCTGCACTTGAAGCATGTAATGTAGACATTGTACTATCTCAGCAATGCTTCTCCTGAAAGTACAAAGTTATAGAGACATGACATATCAGGTGGTCTTCTACAAAGCGCTCCTTATAAATATTACATGGATCATATTGAGCAGCACAGGCAGATTAGCAGATCCAGTGAATGTTACATGGAAAAAAAATACTCATTGGCTGTCCAAGTAGAAAAGTTTTTTTTCCCCCAAAATTAATTTGAATTAATGGCGAAAAATTTTATTGCCCCCAAAAAGTTATACAAATTACCAATATACACTTATTACGGGAAATGCTAATAAAGTGCTTTTTTCCCTGCACTACTGCATCAAGACTTCACTTCCTGGATAAAACGGTGATGTCACTTCCTAGATGACATGGTGATATCACTTCCTGGATAACATGGTGATGTCACTTCCTGGATAACATGGTGATGTCACTTCCTGGATAAAACTGTGATGTCACTTCCTGGATAACTTGGTGATGTCACTTCCTGGATGACATGGTGATATCACTTCCTGGATAACATGGTGATGTCACTTCCTGGATAATATGGTAATGTCACTTTCTGGATAACATGGAGGAGCAGAGAGCAAACAACTTTGTGGGTGACTTGGAATTCTATAAAAACATATGTCAGTATCCAATAATCACATACAGTATTATCATAAGGGTAAGGCTGGGTTCACACTGCATTTTTCCAGTCCGCTTTTTTCATCCATTTTATGGGGGGGAAAAAAAGGATAAAAAAGAACGCATTTGTGTGCAATCGTTTTGATCCGTTTTTCCATTGACTTCTATGATTAAAAAAAGTATCAAAAAACGTATCAAAACAGTTGCACACAAATGCGTCCTTTTTTAGTCCTTTTTTTTGCATACACAAAAACTTGGTCGACAATGTTTTTTGTATACCCAGAAAAAACAGGTTCGTTTTGATCCGTTTTCTTAGGGTACGTTCACACGTACCAGATCCGCAGCCGATTTCTGACTGCGAATCCTGTACTGTGAAGGTGAATGGATACGCTGCGTGTATATGATCCGGCCCCTTTAAACCCCCCGGCCGCCCGCCTGCTATGCCGCGGCTATGTGCGACGCTCCCTGGCTCCCCAATCACTGGTTGGCTGATGGGGAGCGAGGGGAGTCAGGAGCGTCGCACACAGCCACGGCGCTGAGCAGGTAATGTATGCTCGGGGTCGGGACTGCGGGCGGCCAGCGGCAGGGGGGTTAAAGGGGCCGGGTCCCATACACCTTCACAGTACAGGATCTGCAGCGGGTCTCACTGCAAGTTCGCAGTGAGAAATCTGCTGCGGATCCGGTACGTGTGAACGTACCCTTAATCTGGTTTTTATCATGGAAGTCAATGGAAAAACGGACATAAAACTGACTGCAAAAACAATGTGTGCAAAACAGTGTGAACCCAGCCTAACTGCAATGAATTATATAAATAATAGAGAGAGAGAATCCCCAAATGGTTGCAGAACTCCAGGATAATGCACAACTCAAAAACTCATGGAAACACAATGCAATGGGTTAATAACATTGCAATGACATTAGTACATTGTTTAGATTGAATGATGTTTTTAAAGGAGAAGTCACTTTAAGACTAAAATCAGCAGGCAGGTGGGGGGGGGGGTGAAAATAATTAACATGTAAACTCTCCCCTTCTCGAGCCTCATAGCACCGATCAGGGGATCCACTCACCGCAGCCGGGGTCCTGCAGCTCTGCTAACTGCAATCTCAAGACCCGGCTGAGTAATTACCCACTCAGCCAATCAGTGGCTGGGATGGTGTGGTGTCTCACCACAGGTGCTACCAGTATGTTACACCCTTTGCAAAAGTCTGTACTTCAAGTAATGGTAATGAAGTAGTACCTAAGTTTTGCCACAAGATGTCACTAATTGTATGTTACTGTACTTATGTTTTGCACAGCTGCAGGTAACCAAAGGGTTATTGTTTATTGTGATCTGTACACCAATGAGGACCTTCTCTTCTTCTCTACCTATCCCTGAACTCCTTTATTTTCTATGCTTTCTCCTCCACCACTCATAGGGGATATGTCATCACCTGTAGGAAGTTTTCACATGGGGAGAGGAAGTATACACGTCTTAGTCTGGTCGTTGAGCAGAGAGGACGCAGAACAAGTTGGTCCCTGCTGTGGTCCAACTGGGCCCTGGCTTTGCCAGGTCCCCGGCTTTGCCAGGTCCCCTTCCAGAACTAGTCAGTCTTAGGGTCCATTTACACAGAAAGATTATTTTACAGATTATCTGCTAAAGATTTGAAGCCAAAGCCAGGAACAGACTATAAACAGAGATCCGGTCATAAAGGAAAGCCTGAGATTTCTCCTCTTTTCAAATCCACTCCTGGCTTTGGCTTCAAATCTTTGGCAGATAATCTGTCAGATAATCTTTCTTTGTAAACACACCATTAGTCAGGTTCCTGTGTAAAGCAGACACACATGGGAGACCCAGACACCAGTTTCTTGAAAGCAGCACTTCTACACACTATTCAGTGTTAAGCTACTCCAGAGAGAGGATAAGTCAGAGAAACCCCAACCCACGCCGAGAACAAGTTTTAAGGTGCAGGATGGTATCCTATAGCACATTAATTGATCCAGATAGAGCAAAGTTGCTAGAAGCCTATGTACTCTATCTCGCAGCGCGGATGTAACCAGAAAACTCTGCTCAACTCAGGTAACAAGGTCTGGGGCTTGTGTCACCCTCATAGGACGGTCACCCGACACTGGTGGGCAAAAGGTGGTATAGCGACAGAGGTTGAAACACGAGCACAAGTAAACGTCAACAGTCTTCAGTATTCTACTTCTTCTTCTGAAGTTCCGGCAGAGCACACTTCTACCCTGGGTTGGGACTTTCACGACACACTACTCTCTAATATTCTGAACCTGCAGTACAAACTCCTCTCCACTGTTCTAGACTCTAAGCACAAACTCCTCTCAACTACTCTGAGCTCTGCTACTCTAAGAGTCCTCAGTACAGCTCCTGTCTTGTCGAGTCTACAGTCTGTTATCAACTAATATAGAAAGTGTTTCCATAGAAAAAAGATTTATTTTTGATTACGGGACTCAGTGGTTATTGTTTAAACACCTACACAGTAGAGACCACATCCTTGGGTCATCTCCCCTTTCTGTAGGTGGCAGTACCGATAGTACGGGTGGGTCACAGCTCCACTCCAGACCACCGTGATAAGTACCCAAGGGACCCCCTCACAGCCTGGCATGTAATCGACCACAGCTATAGCTCAACCAACCACAACAGCAGTGACGTCACACGTTACCATCTAGCAAGTGACCGGTCAGCACAACGGGACACCACTCTAGTCACTGACTGGCTGACAGGGCAATCGATCAGCTGGGCAGTGACGTTCCAGCAGGAAGAGCCGGGTTAGATTCCAGCTATAGATGACTGCCAGCTGCTGTAAGCAGGAACTGGGAGCGGCACAACGGAGGCACGGGGAGCGGCAAGTTTACTTGTTTATTATGTTCTCGCAACCCCCCCCCCCTGCCAATTTTCTACTTATGGGGACTTCCTCTTTAACTCTATTTTGTCAGGCTGACCTAAGTTTACATTTAACCAGTTAATGCCAGCTTACGTTGAGCGGTTCACGAGGACGGCTTCCGTTCTACAAAGGGTCTGCTTGTTGTGATAATCCATTTAGGATTCAATGATCTCCCAAATATCCCCCAGATCCTCCCGGATTACAGACTGACATCACCGATCGGGGGCGCAGCATTCATCGTCATCATAAGCCATTACACTGATTGACTTTATCAGCTTGAAAGGATTTTGCGGATTCGTTACATTATTGGAACATGACAAAGACGTCTGTAAGAATTCCTACGGCTGAGACCTCGTTCTACTGTAATTTTATTATGCACTAAATGGAAACATCCCGAGATAATGCAGCCAGTGCGGGTTATAATGGTGTCATGCTTGTCTCCTTCTGTACAATGTAGGATCTCATTCAATAGACTAAAGCCGATTCAGTGCAAAAGCCAAATCCTGAAATTATGGATTATTTCAATCATTCATTGGTTTTTAATCTCTTTGATGCTGCTTTACCCCGCCACAAAACAACAGCGGTCATATGTCTGTTCTGCCTATTGTGGACCCAAGTGAATAACTGCAAGCTCTTGGGGCCCCGACCTCACCCCGACCTTATGACATATATTTTAAAGTGGATGGGTCAGCAGCTGAATGGTTAGAAATAAGTGTGGTGACCACTAGGTGTGATGTAGGTACTAGTGTTTGTCAGCTCAGCCGGTAGTGTTAAGGTCGTGACGCCAGTGCTAGTCCAGCACACAGGTGTGATATTGGTACCTGCTTGTTTGTGTGGCCGGCTGTGTTCCCCAAATGATCGATAACCTGCCGGGTTGTTGTGGGTCCCTTAGGCTCTTGTCACTGCAGTCCTGAGTGGCGACTGACCCACCCAGACTGTTGATACCGCCACCCACAGAAGGGGAGAAAATAACCCAAGGAATGCGGTGGTGTGTGCATAGGTGCAGGTGTGGATAGAAGATGACAGAGTCCCAGTAGTATAAAAAATAAAAAAGCTTTACTGTAAGGCTTCTCAGTATAACAGTACACGTTTTAGAGACAGTAATCTTGAAACACTGGAGTGCTTGAACTTTATGCTTGGAGGAGGTGCTTGAGAGAAACAAGAGAGGTAGTTGTAGTGGTGCCTGTAGAGTAGAAAGTCGAGGAGAGGAGTTTGCCAGAGAAGCCCTAACCCGGTGTAGCTATGTACTCTGCCAGAACTCTGCCAGATATCTCTTTAATAGTGAAGTGTTACTTGTACTTGTGTTTAGACTGTGTCTGACCACCTTTTGCCCCCTGGTATTGTAGAGCCCGTCCCAGTAGAGTAGTACAAGCCACAGCTGTGGTTATCTGGGTGTAGCTAGGTGTCTGAGGTTTCTCAGTTACCTGCACTGTACAATAGGATACGTACGCCTTCTGTACTGGCTGCTTTGTCCTAAGGCATTTGTCTTAAGGCTGGGTATTACTCTGCATTTTTAAATGGTTACATTTAACGTACACAAAAAAGTGGTCAACCTTGTTTTTTGTATGCTAAAAAAAATTAAAAGAAACGCATCCATTTTCATCCTTTTTTTTTTTTTTTTAATGGAAGTCAATGGGAAAAACAGATCCAAACGGATTGCACACAATTGCAAAAACAGTGTGAACATGGCCTTACCAAAAGATACATCAAAAAGAAAGGAAAGTGTCAAAAACAAAAAGCATCGTTTGTAGTATTTTATAATTTTCACCGCTCGCTTTCAGCAACAAAAACAATGGAGAAAACACCAAGAAAACGCAGCAAAAAAACACAGAATTTTTCTTCCAAACACCATATGTGAAGCCAACCTTATACGACACATTAAGAAAGCCTAGCATCTGCTTCTTCCTAATATAATTATGCTGCTTGATACTAGTTGATTATATAATTGAACTTTTTTACAATAATCTCCAATTAATTACAGCAACACAAATCAAAAAATCTTGAAAAATGGAGAGCAAATATCTCAAGGATTAGAAGGTCGCTAAATCCATTTGCAAGCCGATTATGCACAGAGAGTGGATAATTCATTTATATGAACTCTGCAGATATACGGCACATGGAAGGACTGGAATGAGAATCAGCCTAATTAATGTTCCCGGAAATTAAATAGAAATACATTAAGACACACGGAGAGTCGTTCTCATAGCAATAGGTGACAGAGTTGACTTCTTCCTTAAACTTTTAGTCAATTAAAAAACTTTTTTTTTTCTTCTCAAATTCGGTCACTCCCAATTCCAATCATCATGGAAGTGTCGCCTCCACTACGAAATAGTACAAGGATTTCAGCACTCAGGATACAGTCTAAATTCTTTCTTAAGCTTCACATATAAGTCCACACAGCGCGGCCCCTTGGCTACCTGATTCTGCTCGCTTTGCCAGTGCCCAACCATTACGGCAAATCTTAAAATATGTCACAAGCATCTGTCCTCTGGATTTATTCCCCCCCCCCCTTTCTCCATTGTTTCCTGTCCTTGGTGACCCGTTCCCCCCTTCTGGGAGTGAAAACCCTGCCTTCCGTGCATGGCTTAGGGCGGGTTGTTTTAGGGCAAGAAATTTCCTTAGTGGCTCTTCCTGGTTACCCCTCTCAGATCTCTCGGACCCCTCTCCTCTTGGGTTCTGGAGAGCATTGCAGCTCCATCATTTCCTTCTTCCTCTCCCTGCCCCGGCACCTTTTGCACGGACACTTACGTACCTCTCCTGTACGCCATGTTGGGCTCCCTGCCAGAGCAGTGGCCCCCTTCCTTCCTGTCTGCTTCGAAGGGCGATCTTAATACTACTCTCTCTGAAGTTTTGTTGGCTGTATCCCTGCACTCATCCCTCTTCCATTTCCTCCCGTCGTATAAATTACTCTCCCATCGGTACTGTGTCCTTACCTGTATCCACCCGATGTTTCCGGAAGCTTCTCCCCGGTGCTGGAGGGACTGAGGCTCTCTCCTACATACTGGAGCTGTCCCAAGTTGGCGCCTTGGTGGAAGGAGATGTGGCGTGTCACCTCGACTTTCACAAGCCGCCAACTCCCCTTCACCCCTGCACTCTTCTTCCTACACATATCAGACATCCCTCTCAGAATTTACCGCCACTCTGTTCTCCGTCACCTGATGAACGCAGCAGGATCTTGTATACCAGCATTGTGGAGAAACGTGGAGCCTCCGAGTATCTCTATGTGGATCCGCAAGGTTGAGGATATCAAGCGTATGGAAGACCTCACTGCACAATCGCATAACTGATCCTCTCGCTTCTTTCGCACCAATTTGGAGAAATACAAATCTCTTTTAACTCAGTGATGTGGACGGTTTTCTCTCTCCCCCCCCCCCCCTCCCTTTTCTTTCTTCTTCTGCTTCTCTTCCCTCTTCTTCTCCCCGCTCTCCTCTCTTCCCCCTCTTTCCCCTTTTTCTTCTTCCTTCTCTCCCCCCGGTCTCATGCTGTTTCAGGCGTTAGCCCGCTCCCTACAGCCCTTCTTATCATACCATAGATGTCCATGGGAGTTCTGTGTTGTCTCCTCCCACTACTTGTTATTTGCTGTTTCTTAGCAGTGTAACCTGCGTATAATTACAGTAAGGGCCCTATTACACAGGACGATTATCGCGCGAAAAATCGTTATATCGTTCGAATTTAAACAATAATCGTTCTGTGTAATTCCAGACAACGATCAAAAAATCGTTCATATGTCGCTGATCGTTGATTTAGATCTGAACCTCAAATTATCGTTAATCGTTTGCTAATCGTTCGCTGTAATTCCACATTCGTTCGCTCAAGTTCCGCTCAAGTTCCGCATTTTTTCCCTAATCGCTGATTGTAATTGCACATCGTTCATTGTTTTGCTGGGATCAGATGGAATAAACGATCATAGTAACGATCACAATAACGGCCATAGTAACGATCGTAACTAACGATTATCGTTCTGTGTAATATGGTGAACGATTTCAGGTTTGCGATCGTTTATCGTTAGTCGTTAATCGTTAAAAATCGCTCTGTGTAATAGGACCCTATGTTATGTTGTTATGTTTTCATGTTATTAACGTTATTTATGACCCCACCTGATTGGCCTTTTGTTGTATTGTTGTTCTTATTTGAAAAATTTTATAAATTTAGAATAAAAAAAAAAAGTCCACACAGACAGACTGATGCGTTTCGATCAGGTGATTTTAATCATAGTCCGTTTAAAGATGTGAGAAGCCGAGGTTGTTCTTTCCATAAGAGGAAACCAATGACTGACCTCGATATAGCTGTGTCCCTAACCACTAGTTTTTAGCTCGGGGGACATCTTTGACTTTGAACTAAAATAATGCTCCAACGGTCGCTATTGCAATGACGGCCATTGGAACATGCTAAACCACAGCAGTTGTTTGGTACTCAAAACAATGGCCATGTTTTGGATATTGAATAATAGTAGCAGAAAAACAGCTGGAGCGTATACTATGTTTATACACTCCGGACGGAATTCCATAGATCATAAAGCAACACATCTTTCCGTGAAAAGTACGTCCGTTGTCGCCAATTGCAACAATGGCCGTACTTTTACGAAAAGACACATTGTGTGAACACTACCACTGTACAGTGCGTCCGATTCTAGCTGTAAAGACTTTCTTTCGGGATTGGATTCCCACGAAGGAACGTCTATTGGTTTATTACACTGTGATTTCACATTAAGTAGGAAGGGAAATGAATTCTCTGGTAAACAGATCCTGAATTTATTAACTAAACGTATTTTAGTATCAGTTACCCAGGGAGATCCGATACAACTAAACGTCATTAAAGAAAATTAATAAAGAAAAAAAGCAGAATACAGTGCAAATAATTAGGCAAATTAAACTCGAATTAGTTCAGTTATCTACTATTTACTTCCTTTAACCCCTTATAGGAGTATTCCGCTCAAACACAACTCTTCATGTTTCATGTTGCTGCCAAACTACAATTCCTTCCATACTTGTTATTATCTATTCAGTCTCATTCCCCCAGTCCTCAGCTGCTGCTTTCTGCTGAAGACACAAAAATCTGTTTGTGAGCCTCTCTCTCTGTCTCCCCCTCCCCCCCTCCCTCCCTTTTGAGACAGCTGATGTAAACAAGTCTATGGCAAGCTGTATCTGCAACATTGTAGCTTCTTTGTAATGCTGGGAGGGTCAAGTTGCTGATGGGACTAAACCCCCTGGCATGACAAAGTGGCTACAAAGTTACAGATAGGGACTTTTTTAAATTGGCTATCTCAGAAAGGAGGGGGGGAGGGGGAGATGGAGAGAAAGGCTCACACACACATTTTTGTGTCTTTAGCAGAAAGCAGCAGCTGAGAACTGGGGGAAGGAGACGGAATAGATAACAACAGCTGACACAGATGATCTGTAATGACAGATCAATCCCAGCGATCCCCTGCCAAGGCGAGTGGTGATAGATCCCAGGCTGTCTACCACGACCTGTAACCCCCCCCAGAAATCACGTTAAGTTACGCTGTCACTCTGCGGTTTTGTGCAGTGATAGTTTAACTCATTCATTGGTAACGTGCAGCAAACTCAGAAGTACATGTACATGAATTTGAGCCAAGGGGTTAATGAATGCCTGTATGGTATACAGTTAATGGATAAGTCTTTTAAAGGATCCCATTAGTCTACTATGACTTTTTTGGCCTCCATCTAACAGTCGGCCCCTACTGAGATATTCTGCATGTATGTTGGAAGATTTCCAAACATACCCCCTAAAAATAGCGAAAAAACATGTTGAGAACATCCCCCTAAGTCAGTGGGGTAGCTACCATAGAGGCAGGGTAGGCAGTTGCTATGGTGCCCGTGCAGGAGGGGGGCCCAGGGAAGGAGGTAAGAGTGTGTGTCCTTCTGCTTAACGCCTTACGTACTGCAGTGTGTAAGTGTTCACTTACATGCTGCAACACAAAACAAAGGGTTAACAAGCAGAAGACAGAGATCTCTGCTTCCCTGCACTGATAACCTCTGACCTCTGTTCTCAGCTTGTGCGTAGGAGAGGGGGACCCCTTAAAAACTGCTATGGGGGCCCTGTGAATCCTAGATATGCCCCGTTCATATGACCTGGAGAATAGGGATAGTCATTTGGCAGCCTGCGCTCTTAGCCAGAATTATACGATGTTTCTGTGTTGATATTTCTGTAATCTGATATCTCTGCATATATATATATATATATATATATATATATATATATATATATATATATATAGTCTACATTTTTAGTCTTCTTGCTGTCCTTACATCTATCTACCATCTGCTGCGGTTTTGGATTCTGTCAGCAGTTTTGACTTACAAAGCGCTCACATAGCCAGAAAGATGTAAAACAAAAAAACAGAAAATCTACTTCTGGTGATAGGTGCCATATGCTAATGAGACGTCAGGGGTCCGCTGAGAGTGTCACTGGGTAGTGCCCTGACCTTGTGCCTATGAACCCTCCCCAATTCCTCCCCAGCATCTTACAACGTCCTACAACGTCTTACAACGTCCCATCTGCTATAGACATCGATCAGGAGCATAGGACTCTTGACCCAGCGGACACATGACGTCTCAGCATACAGCGTCCGAATGTTTCATCAGAAAATTATCAAGTGTTTAAATGAGGTTTTTATGTTAAAAGTTTTTCGTGATATTTTTTCTAATTTTCCATTTCTTTCTATCTATATTATAAAATAATCCTGATATCTTGCAGTTCTCATTCTCACCACTGGGGCTAAAACTAAGATGAGACTTCCTGTTGTGTCTGTGGTGATAAGAGGAGGCTGCAGTAAAGTGATCTGTACAGCATTGCAGCGCCATGTGACACCAGTAGATTGAGGAGACAATAGCAGCTCCCTGTGGATTGACCTCTTCACAGGTCACAGAGCGCGCTCAGTATCAGGAACCAGGTAGAAGCTCCCGGGGACGGGACCCGGATGAAGCACCTACATCATGTCGCACGTCCTACCCCCACCATGTGTGCTCTCAGTAATGTCTCACATTCATCTCAAGGGGAGTCTGTCTATTGTCATCTATGTCCATGAGTCTTACTGTAAAGCATGTCACTAAATGCTGTTACGAACAGCCCAGGCAATATGACCGCACCCAGATGAGATCAGATTACAATGTTTGGCTTGCCATTTATCATTTTTGTAACAAGAAGCTGCCCATAGACTTTATTTATAGCTGGTGGTGGAATATACTTAGGGTCAACGGTAACTTCTCCTGATCCCCCCATAAACAAACATGTTTGGCTCAACCAAGCGCGCATACATTATCAAAGAAGAGAGTGGAATAATGTCCTGAGGGAACAAAGGTTCAGGCATTCTGAAATCCAATGTGCGGAATCCATCTGTACGCTCTGCCATCAAGGGCAAATCCTAACATGCCCATACACATGTACCCGAGCCCGTCACACATCAAGCTCAGTGTGCTGCGTCTGGAGAAGAAAGAAGACGTTGGATGGTGAGTATTAAACCCAAACCCCACCCTGACCTGTGCCAGCCCCATCAAGGAAGGGGGTCACTTTACCCTTTTTCTTGCTGGTGTGGGTGCAGTACGAGATCAATCTGGCCCCAGTGGTAATGCTATGGTAAACCTGGGGGCCCGACTGTGCCCAATATTCTGTGCTTACACACAGAATAAGATAAGTGATTGGACAGAGTTTCATCACTATGTCAATGATATCGGTACTTCTAGAGCCCTTTCTCATAGACAATAGTGTAAGCTTTGTGCTCCTCCAAGAAAATAACAAATATATCTTTTGGATAATTTTTATGCTTTAAGGGGGAAGTTCCATAAATAAAATTGTTTTTCTTTGGAAACATGATCAATTTTATTTAATTAACTAATTAGCTTGTCATGATTTAACAAACGTCTGCTTGAATTAGCATGTGTACTCCAATTAATTGAGTTTACATCCTCAAGTGATTCTGTCATTTCAGTGGAGTAAAACATTGAACTAGCTAAAAATGTAAAATGCCTAGAAAAATATGGGGGGAAAAAAAAGAAAATCAGCTATCAATATGCAGAACGCAAGAGAAATCATCAGCGTAATTAAGATAAAATACTGAGGAAAGTCGTGAATTATCATCAGCCTGTCTGTGTAAGTCAGCAGGAAATCCAGATTTAACTCATTGGCACAAGAAGGGCAGAAGGTTAGGTAGTGTAAGTGTGGTGTACCCCCAGAGATGTTATATCGGAGGGAAGGTCGGTCACTTGCTAGATGGAAGTGTGACGCCACTCCTGAACCGTGCTAATGGGTCACACAGGCCCCAGACCTTGTTACTTGGGTTGAGCAGAATGCTGAGGGTTCCCTGCTGACACCCGCGCTGCGAGACAGAGTTCCTAGGCTTACCGCAACTTTGCTCTGTCCGGATCAGTTCCTAGCTCTTTGGCTCTATAGTGGATATTGTCCTGCACTGTGACTTCTCCTTGTCTAAGGCGTGGGATGTGGTTATCCTAGTCCTCTCCTAAGAGGTTTAACACTGCATAGTGCTGGGTGTAGATACTTGTGAGAAGGTTGGTAACAGTGTACTATCCTGCGTCCTACCCATGTGGGGTACTGGCTAAGACTGACAACTTGGGGACCTGGCAGTGGCTAGGGCCCAGATAGGGACGCTGTAAAGAGCTGTCTAGTTTGCATCCTTCCTCCACACCATCCCGAACAGAAGACTCTTGCTCCTCCACCACCCATGGGACTAACTTCCTCTACAGCATGTAGGGTGCGCTGTGATTGGGTGAAAATAGTGCAATAGAAGGACAGAAAGGAGAGGTGATAGGAAAGAAGAAAGCAGAATTCCTTCTGGTGTATAGATTCTAGGATACATACACACAATAACCCTTTGCGATCCTTCAGCTGTGCAGCTTCCATACACTAATACATAATACAGCGACATCTAGTGGCCAACTGTTAATACTACATTCATCATAATACGACCACAAAAAGTACAGACTTTTGCAAAGGGTGTATGTAACAGTAACATCCCTAGTGGGACACCACATAAGGGTCCTATTATACAGCCCGATCAATTCTGTAAATCAGCACCGATCTGAACCGATCGTCAGCGATGTCCATGCAGCCCTCGCCCAAACAGTAAATACTTCACCTGTCCACATTCCTGGTCTTCATCTGCGCTCTGTGTCCGAGGACAGGTTAAGTATTTACTGTTTGTTGAATAGTCAGCAGTTGGCCGCAGATCACTAAAACACGCAGCTATTACATGTAGCAATGCGTGGTCGGCAACCAATTATTTTAGGTCTGGTCCTAAAGATAATTGTTTCATTGGCCACTCATTCATTCATGGTCATTCATGCCACAAAAACAGTTCAAATAAATGGCCGCGCCACTGGCATCCCCATGCATCCACTAAGGTATAAAACCCAAATCTGTGTACCTGATGGTACATTTGTTTTAAACCCGTGACCTGTCCATGAAAATGATGTTGGCAATCCACATTCCCTATTGACAGCTATCCTTAGTTCCAGTGGCGTAGCTACCATAGAGGCAGGGTAGGCAGCTGCTATGGGGCCCATGCAGGGGAACCCGGGCATGCACAGGGAAGATAAGAGCCTCCTGTGTCCTTCTGCTTTAACCCTTGAGTACTGCAGTGTATCGGTGACCCAGTGTTCACTTGCTGCAACATTTTTGTACCTGCAGGCAAGACTCTGCCTCTGGCCACACAAGATTTTCTGGCCACATCACCGAGCCTATATATATATGCACAGTGCTCTGCTTTGTGCGTAGGGGAAGGGGGGCCCCGTACAGTTTTTCGCTATGGGGCCCAATGAATCCTAGCTGCGCCCCTGCTTAGTTATCTGGCCGTATAGGCAGCATTGCAGATCGGTCTTAGACGCACGTTCCTTTTCATTGTTTCAGCATTGTTCCCCTCGTAACATACATAACCCACATGTAAGGATGAGAAATAGTCTTCACTTTAGGTATTGAGGTTATGGAAGGTGGACGGCTTGGCAACACTAAGGGGGAGATTTATCAAACATGGTGTAAAGTGAGACTGGCTCAGTTGCCCCCGGCAACCAATCAGATTCCACCTTTCATTTTCCAAAGAGTCTGTGAGGAATAAAAAGTGGAATCTGATTGGTTGCTAGGGGCAACTGAGCCGGTTTCACTGTACACCATGTTTGATAAATCTCCCCCTAAGTGTGTTATTGAAAGTACAGACAGGAGCAGGGACACCTATCTCCAGGACTCATGGTGGCTGCTGGAGAGGATGATGGCAGGGGGACACTGAGGGACACAGGGCACTGGAGGGACACTGAGCATCCCCCTGCCATCATCCTCTCCAGCAGCCACAGCCTGCACAGCTCTGGGAGTCGAGTTGTGACATCACCATGTTATCCAGGAAGTGACATCACCATGTTATCCAGGAAGTGACATCGCCATGATATCCTGGAAGTGACATCGACATGTTATCCAGGAAGTGACATCACCATGTTATCCCGGAAGTGACATCACCATGTTATCCAGGAAGTGACATCGCCATGTTATCCAGGAAGTGACATCACCATGTTATCCAGGAAGTGACATCACCATGTTATCCCGGAAGTGACATCACCATGTTATCCCGGAAGTGACATCACCATGTTATCCAGGAAGTGACATCGCCATGTTATCCAGGAAGTGACATCGCCATGCTATCCAGGAAGTGACATCACCATGTTATCCAGGAAGTGACATCACCATGTTATCCAGGAAGTGACATCACCATGTAATCCATGAAGTGAAGCCTTGATGCAGTAGTAAGTGCAGGAAAAAAGCCCTTTATAAGCATTTCCCGTAATAAGTGTATATTGGGGATTTGTATAACTTTTGGGGGGCAATACAGTACTTTAAAAATTCTCACCGGACTCCTTCTTTAATTAACTTTATTATTAAAAATTTCATTTCAAATAAAGTGAAAAACAGAAACCAACATTTTTACAATGGATTTATACAGGTGTGCCAGACACAGCAAAAGTGCATGTAGCATGGAAACTTATGTTTAAAGGAGTTATCCAGGATAAGAAAATGCACAGACACTTTCTTGCAAAAACAGCGCCACCCGTGTCCTTGGGTTGTGTGTGGTATTACAATTCAGCTCCATTCAAAACCAAATCCAAGCTGAGGACGAAAGCGGAAGAAAGCGGCCATGTTTTTCTAATATGGTGAACAGATCACTGATCTCAGGGATACCAGCCAAAGAACACACTGTCCGCTGCTAGATATGGTGCTCAATATTGTGAAATCCTAGGTGCATTGCCCCCTGGGGAACTTCAATATGCAAAAAAGTCCATGGGGCCTCAGTTATGAGTCACGGGACACAGGACCAGACAGATATCCCTCTGGGAAGAACCCAGCCAGGGGTGACTACTGTACAGAGATCACCAACACCACCATATTAAGTGGCCCTATAAGTCAATGTAATGACAAGGGAAAAGCCAAGGCCAGGTATCCATCCACAGACAACTGTTTCAGGGTGTTGCCCCTCGTCAGTGTGGAGCAGGATTCTGGCTAGGTAGGAGCTATGCCTAGTAGAGCCATAAGAGAAGCAGATCGCTGATCTCAGGGAGACCAGCCTAACGATAATACTGCCGGCTGCTGGTTAAATCGCTCAATGCAGTGAAATCCTAGTTGCATTGCTCCCTGGGAAACATGAACATGCAATATGCCACATATTGGCACTTATGATATATGATAATAATAGTAGGTTTTTGACACTTGTGTCCTGGAAAATGTCATGAAATGTTGTCAGCATTTATAGCACAATATCTAATAACTTAGAAGTGTGATTGGTTCTGGATACAGCAGAAAAATATCAGGAAAAAAAAGTAAATATCTAAAAGTAAAATAACAAGTGCCTGATTCTGTGTCCTAATAATATAATACATGTTACCATCGCTGTCTACAAAAAATCATGAGAAAACAATGTTATTCTTTCAGCTTTCTAAGAAGCGGTTCTACATATAAAATTATCGATGAGTTCACATAGTACGCGGAAATATCTTGGAGCAAAGTAAAGAATGAAATCAAACAGGCTCCATTAATAATACATGTCGTCCTCCCAGCGATGTACATCAGCGAGGGACGCACATCTGAGACCTTCTCCCGCATAGCTACGTCATAGCAAAATGAAGGAAAAACATTGCATGAAAATAGGGTCCGCTCTGAAAACAGAATCGATATAACATGCACCAATTATTCCTATGCCGAGGGAACTAGAAATATATCCGGGAAGCTGGAGTTATAAAACATGGAGAGAAGAAATATCTGGGATCCTGGTTTCTAGTTTCAGAGATCATGATAGATATAACGGATCTGTTAGGATCCATTAGGACCCATTTGACAGATCCATCCGGGCGCCCTCACACACAGGTTTTTTGCAGTGATTTTATGACCTCCAAAACACGCCATTTGTGTAGGACATATCGTAAACATCCATTGACTTCCACCTAACATCTGACCACTGGTGTTTTTACAATGTCATTTTTGTTGCAGTTTTTTCACAATTTGAAGGCAGTGGGAAGCCAGCCTCAATATACAGTTTTCTTCTAATTGATCAAAAAATTTATAAATTTTACATTTTTAGCACTTAAAGGAATAAAGGCTGACCTTAGGGAGAGCAACCAAAACACAGCGGAGGCACCGTCTCATTTTTCTCAGCATCAGAGAGCTAGCCAGACCTTCCTCCGGGAAGGAACAACCAAGTTGGGGGTGATCTCCAGTCAAGGACACCACCTTCCAACAAGCCGCAGTCAAGAAATGACAGGACTTGGGAAATACCCCAGCAAGGTATCCATCCACAGACAGCTGTTACTAGGCATTGCTCCCACTAGCCGGAATCCTACTTCACACTGATGAGGGGCAAAAACACCTGAAACAGCTGTCTGTGGATGTATACCTTGCTGGGGTGTTTCCCAAGTCCTATCATTTCTTGACTGCGGCTTGTTGGAAGGTGGTGTCCTTGACTGGAAACCCCCCTTGGCTTGGTTGTTACTTCCTAGAAGAAGGTGTGGCTAGCTCACCGACCTTAAGAAACACATGATGGTGTCTCCGCAGTATTTTTGCACATTTGATTTTTAGTATGCTATATTCTGTCTGTTTAAGAGCAAGGAACCAGGATCCCTTACCCACTAGAATGTTTTCTTCCGAGACACATAAATTGCGGGAAATTAAATGGGTTGTCCAGAGACCAGAAACGGTATTACTTGTTTTGGTCCCTTGAACAAAAATTAGAATGAAAAAACGAATTAGTTTTCTGCAAGACATATTAGAACTCCGGCAGTGTGCCGGCAATTTTTGAATATTGTGTTTAAACATCCCTTCAAGGAACAAAACATACAAAAATTAGAAGGAAAAATGAAAAAATATGTTAAGCAGACACCCTCCTTTCTGCAGAGCAGGGGGCACCTGGTTAAATGCTCGAGTCCCCATTGATTTCAGTGAGTTTCGTTACTCAAGTCGAGCAAACCTGACTATATTCCGGATCAGCTGCGATTCCCGTACTTTTACAATATCAGTCCATTTGAGCCGCAGTCGCTTTTCTTTACTTTTAAGCTATGTTCACACTACGTAAAACTACGGCCGTTGTTGCAGATGGCAACAACGGGCGTAGTTTTTGCGGGGTGGAACAATGCCTTAGTTTCAATGGGATCCTGGCCGGAGCGTATACACATCGTTTTGTTATTCGGGTGGAGAGGCACCTATATACGCCACATGTTATATATTCGTCTGTATGTTTATATACTTGTCTCTCACGCATAAAGGAGGCTATCGTGGATTCAAAGGGGTTAATGACCGACCAAGACTGTGATATGAGTCAGAAGATTAGAAGTAGCTGCCGGACGTGGGATGACTTCTTCACCTCCTTCTTCCATCGTCACATCTCAGTATCATAATGTAGCACATGCCTTCCTATGAGAGCGCCATTAGCCCTTGAATTCAAGGTTTATAACACAGAGTCTTTAGACCCGTCTTTGTTACCTTCCCGTCATATCGTCTGTTACTAAGCAACAGCCAAGCGGATTCGTTCACCGTTTAAGATACAAAGTGCCTCCATACAAAGGTATTTATTTGGGAGAATGAAAGACAATAGGAAGCTCCTAATGGGAGAAACATCTCGTAAACAGATGATGTTCTCCCTGGAAACAGATTTTCCTTGCTTTTATTCCAGGGAAAAATGCATACAAAGATATATATATATATATATATATATATATATATATATATATATATATATGGGGTAATAGCGGGTAATATGTGTTTTTATATCTGACTGCCATCTTAGTCAGCTACTATGTTCCTAACACACTGGGGCAGATTTATTAAAATATACATGTTGACTCTTCCGCCCTCCTCGAGACCTAACAATTCCTTCCATACTTGTTATTGTCTATTCAGTCTCCTTCCCCCAGTTCTCAGCTGCTGCTTCCTGCTGAAGACACAAAAATCTGTGTGTGAGCTTTTCTTTCTTGTCTCCATTCCCCTCCTCCTCCCTTCCGAGATGGCTCATATAAACAGTGTCCCTGACCATCTGTCTTTGCACTCTGTAATTCTGGGAGGGTTAATCTGAGGTCAAGGTGCTGGTGATCTCACTGTGATCAACCTCTTACAGAAGGCAGAGGCAGCCGGCCAGGAACACTGTTTACATGAGCCATCTTTGCAGAGGGAGGGAGATCAGAGCGAAGACGGAGAGAACAGTTCATGTGTGGTGTCCCGCCACGGTGTTCCTTTATATGGCACCTGTCGCAAAAGCCTTTGCACTCTCAGGTGGTGATGAAGATATTTAATGGTTTTGCCATCAGACGTTGGTATTTTGTACATGAGTAAATATATATATATATATATATATATATAATCTATGTTGCACAGCTGTTAACATGGGGTTACTGTTTTTTGTATTCTGTAATTTTGTGGTCCAATGGAGATACTTAGTTTCTTTCTACCTATCTCTATACTTCTTTCTTTGCACACTCTCTTCTCCACCACTCACAGGGGCTCTTTCACACCCTGGTAGGAAGTAGTCACTTGGGGGGAGGAAGTGTAGTGTCAGTTTCTCTCTGATTCTCTGGGCAGGAGGACCAGGGTGTGGCTCTGCCAGGATCCCTATACGGGACAGCCGAGTCGTTTCGAGGTGTGTTAGTAGAGTGAAGACACACATGTATGGAGCATAGGAGACTTTCTCTTCTAAGAGTATCACTATGTATACTATGCAGTGTTAGACCCCAAAAGGAAGACAAGTCACAGATCACCCCAGCCCACGCCCACAGTGCGAGGATGTATCCTAGGACAGAGGAACTGACTCGGATAGAGCAAAGCAACCGTAACAAAGGTCTACGTACTCTATCTTGCAGTGCAGGTGACACTGGATAATTTTGGACACTAAAGGGATACTCTGGCCAAACGCCTTAATTAAATATTGTGACCATAACCTAAAGATATACAACTTGTAATGTACATGCATTTCAGATTTGGTATCCCTAGTCACTTTTTTCTGTGCGCCTCCCATTCCCTCCACCGGAAGTCCTGTAGTCCAGAAGAAATCATTATTGAGACGTCTCATGTCTTTGCAGAAGGTGCCAACTTGAGACAAGACGTCACAGTGTGGAGTTACTGGATGTGGGCGGTAAGCCCCCCCAGAGGTGAACGTACAGCAGTTGCGGAGTTTGAAAGGGGGGGCTGTCTGGGGTTCGGGCTGTCGGTGTGGGTGCACTAAAGTCTTGGAGGCCACCAAAGATGAGCAGAGAAGGATGCATGTATCAGGAACGGCGATGACACCTGTGCAGGATTTCATGTAACTCGAAGCACAGCTGACTGTCAAACATTCAGTAATATGGGGGGGGGGGTCATAAAAGTTCTTGATTAGGAAAACTTGGGGTATTGCAATGAAACCTGTTGGAAATGACACTACACACAGCTGATTAAACAGATTTGCTGCATTTCTATCCATTTATAAAGAAGACAGTTGTGCCACCTAGTGGCGGAAATCAACATGTGCAGGACTGCAAGATACAAAAAGTCAGTGATAACAAAAAGTTAAAAGCTTAGGGATAAAAAGTCAAAACCTAACAATTAAATGGGGCTCAATATTAATATTAATATAAACAACCCCCTCCCTTGATATCCACCTGTACATCATATGGGATCATTATACCCCCTATATAATTGGATAGTACTAGACACATATACTGCTTATAGCCAATGTAACTATTACTTTTCAACATAATTATTTTCCTTCTCCTTTAAAATAAAAGAAAGTCAGAATAACACACACAGCCTATAGTATTAACTCTCTTCTATTATCCCCTTTTCTTTTCTTTTTTCTACTTTCATTCTTCCTCTCTCAACAAATTAAAGGGGTTCTCCAGCGCTACATAAACATGGCCACTTTCCCCCTCTCTTGTCTCCAGATTGGGTGCGGTTTCAAACTCAGTTCCATTGAAGTAAATGGAGCTTAATTACAAACCACACCTGACCCGGAGACAAGAGAGGTGGGAAAGTGGCCATGTTTTTGTAGCGCTGGAGAACCCCTTTAAATTCATGCTTTTATTTTTCTAGTGGAATTAATCCCTGTCCTTGTCTCGCATTTGGTAAATCGATTACGATACCCAATTTATATAACTATTCATTTATTATACTAGTTTAAAACTAATTTAAACATTAAAAAAAGGTGTATAAAATGATCCTATTCTGACCTTCGTAACACTTTTATCTTTTCCTCCTTGGGGCGATTTGAGGGCTAATTTCTTCCGCCATAATCGGAAGTTTTTATCAGTAACACACTTTTTGATCACTTTTTATTACATTTTTTCCTGTAGAAAATGCAGTAGATAGGTACTGTACTGCATTGATCTCTATGAGCAATCAATGCAGTTCAGTACCTATCTATAGAGATGATCGAACATCAGGATTTGTCAGGTTCGATTGAACTCGAACCTTCAGCATTTGATTCCCGATGCCTTCCCGTTCTGTGGGAAGATGGAGACTGCCCAAGTACTGCCTGGAAAACAGGAATACAGCCTAGGGTGGAGAGAGATGAGACATCAAAACAGGACAATAAAGAGTTAATTCACAGCTACATCACTTGGCTATCTCCTCTGACATCAGCACTGACCTCTCTGACCTCTGAATACTGGCTTTCATATACCCCCGCTATGTAATCCTTTGTTCTCTGCTCTCTGCTGCCGACTAATCTCCCTCCTCCCCCCTCCCCTCTCCATAGAACAGACAGGGGCATGTCTGATGCAACAAGACATAATTTCCTGATAATAAGCAGTGAATGGAAAAGAGGGGGGGGGGGGCTGGGGAAAGTTTTTTTGAATGCAGATAATGGCATATTTGCCAAATAAACCCAATTACAAAGTTTCTTAGAATCGTCTGTACTACTGATTTCAGCAAAAAAAAAAATATATATATATATATTTATATATATATATATATATATATATATATATATATATTTTATTTTTTTTTTTTTTTTTTTTTTTTTAATGTGTCTTGTAGAAACCTATTACAATTTTTGTCCTAACTTTTGTATATTCTGTTTAAATATTCCTTCAAGGGAGGAACTATACAAAAATGAGAAATAGGTATAACTGAGGGACAAGCGTTATTGAAGGTGTATGGGCGTCTCTACCCAAGCACTATGCTCGACTAAACATGCCCGCTCAACATTATTTGTGATCTGAATAGAGTCCAACAGCCAATTTGTGAAAATCTACCCAAAATAAAGCACGATTATCTGACTGGAGAAAAGAATACTAAAGGAAAAGGAACTTCTACACAAAGCCAATTCAGAAAATTTCAACCACAGGAGGTAAGAAAGATATTTTTATTATTATTATTATTATTATTATTATTATTATTATTACTATATTGTTTGGTAAATAGTACATAAGTACATAGAAATTCTTTATGTTCTGAATACATTGTAATATTAATAAAGCTGGTCTCAGACTTTATGTAGCCGCCAGCTAAACAACCGTTTTCCTACTACTACACATGCACGTTTAGTACGACTAAGCGTATGTTTGCTGTGAATTAGGAGAGGTAAGAAAGACACTTTTAGAGAGTCTCGAGCACGTTGAAATCCAACATGTCCAACCCTTCAGTCCTTTGACGTCTGCCATATGGGAGAGCTGAGAGGCCTCAATACACATCATTATTTTTTCAATTGATTAGAACCTCTTTGAATTACCTTGGAAAAGTGTCTAAGGAGTAAAGGCTCTAACACACAAATCATTGTCCAGCCGCTGCACATTACTACGTGTAATAGCGATGCGCAGTCAGCGGTTAATCAATGTGTAAAGAAAATAATTAAATTTATACTTACCTGTCTGAGCTCCCTGATGTTCTTTTGGCTCCTCCTCACTCCCCGCAGCCACTGCTGGCCAGTCTGTGAAATGAAAGGCTGCTCAGCCAATCGCTGGCCACGGTGCTGTCCGGTCTGAGTGGCCTGTTACTGCAGATACCGACCAGCGGTGGCTGCAGGGAGTGAGAAGAAACCAGAAAAACACCAGGGAGCTTGGACAGGTAAGTACAAAGTTAATTATTTTAAACTTTTAAGACAAGGGCTGCACGGACATTGCTAACAATATAGATAGATTAGATATATTTTGTATATATACACACACACACATATTTATATGTGTGTGTAATAGGCTTAGTAAGCGCAGATCAGCGTAATACTGTGTAACACTGTGTTATAATGCGACCACAAGGCTGGAGTCTGGCGTCCACTACTGGTTAATAATGTGTTGGGTCAAATTTTGGAAGAATCCTAGTGTTGTGAGGGTCAACAATGGCCCTAACAGTTTGTACGTGGTCCCTTGAGATTTAGGAAAGTATTTAGTAATTCTGATTAGGGACTGATATAGGGTCACATGACCGAACTTGTTATTTTTTTTAAGGCTTTATGGAATATACATACAATCAGGTAAGTGTTAAAGTTCTGGCCACCCGCACCATAAAAAACAAAGAACAGAGTCCTCAATGGCAGAAAAGAGTATATCTACTCATCTATAACCAAATAGTACACAGAGAACATTGCAGTCTCCAATCCCTGGGAACGTTAATCATTCAGCATAGCACGATACAGAAGAAAAAAGTATATCATGTCTGGCAGGAAAATATTGCATCATTATCTTTGGAATATTCTAGACATATTGCAATGCTGGCACTTAAGGAAAATGATGGCACTTAATGTGATCCGAGATGGTCTGCAGCACTTGCCAGTTTTAAGGCCGGGACTTTCCATCGGACTTTTTCATTCAGGACAAATGCCACTTTTTTTTCATAATAGGCGGCTTCATTGATGAATGTCGGATAAACCACTGTCCCTCCTTCATAGAACACATCTTCTCCGTTAATATTCGTGAAGATAGGATCTCCGGGCTTCAGAGGAACGTAATCCTTGTCCTAATGTAGAGGCACAATGTAATAAACTTATTAGATAACACAATACATGAAAAGTTTTTAAAGCCAATGGACCATGGGCTATGGATAAAAAAAAATTCACTATCGTCGGCAATTCTTTTTTTAAAGCAATGCCCAGTCCCCATGCTCTGCGCCATTTTTTTTTTGTGCACCAACTGCTCTATGCACTGGAGGTGGGCCCATGTGCTGCCCTTATTTCTGGATACAGCTATAGGTTCAGCTATAGGCCATAGACTGTATCCAGGTTTTCCAGGACTTCCCAGGGCGGCATCCAACTTCTTCAGCCACCGGTAATCAAATGCTGAATGACTGCATGCTCGAGTTGCGCTCATCTCTAATGATTAACAGTTAACAGGACATGAGGGGGATTGGACAATAGCATGTGCTTATCTCTATTAATGATGGGAGTTTGCAATCTGTGGTTCTCCAGGTTGCAGAACTACAACCCCTATAATGTCTTTTGACAGTTCATGATGGGAGTTGTAGTGTGCAACAGCTGGAGAGCCACAGATTAGGAAACAATTATTAGAGGATAGTGGTACAGTACATTAGAGGGAGCAGTGGTACAAAACATTAGAGGGGACAGTGGTACAGTACATTAGAGGGTACAGTGATACAGTACATTAGAGAGGACAGTGGTCAGTACATTAGAGGACAGTGGTACAGTACATTAGAGGGGACAGTGGTACAGTACATTAGAGGACAGTGGTACAGTACATTAGAGGGGGCAGTGGTACAGTACATTAGAGAGGACAGTGGTACAGTACATTAGAGGGGACAGTGGTACAGTACATTAGAGGACAGTGGTACAGTACATTAGAGGGGGCAGTGGTACAGTACATTAGAGAGGACAGTGGTACAGTACATTAGAGGGGACAGTGGTACAGTATATTAGAGAGGACAGTGGTACAGTACATTAGAGAGGACAGTGGTACAGTACATTAGAGAGGACAGTGGTACATTACATTAGAGGACGGTGGTACAGTACATTAGAGGGGACAGTGGTACAGTATATTAGAGAGGACAGTGGTACAGTACATTAGAGAGGACAGTGGTACAGTACATTAGAGGGGACAGTGACACAGTACATTAGAGAGGACAGTGGTACAGTACATTCGAAGGGACAGTGGCACAGTACATTAGAGGGGACAGTGGTACAGTACATTAGAGGGTACAGTGATACAGTACATTAGAGAGGACAGTGGTCAGTACATTAGAGGACAGTGGTACAGTACATTAGAGGGGACAGTGGTACAGTACATTAGAGGACAGTGGTACAGTACATTAGAGAGGACAGTGGTCAGTACATTAGAGGACAGTGGTACAGTACATTAGAGGGGACAGTGGTACAGTACATTAGAGGGGACAGTGGTACAGTACATTAGAGGACAGTGGCACAGTACATTAGAGGGGGCAGTGGTACAGTACATTAGAGAGGACAGTGGTACAGTACATTAGAGGGGACAGTGACACAGTACATTCGAAGGGACAGTGGCACAGTACATTAGAGGGGACAGTAGTACAGTACATTAGAGAGGACAGTGGTACAGTACATTAAAGCCAATGTACTATCAGGTACATCGCTTTAAGATTTTTACATGAAAAGATAGATTTTTTATTGATTTCTGCAAAAATATTTTAAATGAGAGTTACACTTTAATGTTTACAGAAATAAAGAACGGTACCTGTAGCTCACTATGGATGAACGCTGAAATTTCTCCAGTAGAATCTCGTGGATAATCCACTCTGGACAAAACTCTATATCGATCTGTTTCAAAACTTGGAAATTCTTCACCTTCAGGAATCAACATGACAAAAACAAAATACTATAACTATAACCAAACAACAAATCAATGAAATAAGGGTCAAAATTAATAGCGACAGAAAACTTTATGTATTTAATAGTTTAATCCTTTCCTATACCACAGGCTGTTTTTCTGCCATTTGCAGTAATTTTCTTTTTTTTTTTTTTTTTTTGCTGACACGTACCGCTGCCAAATGTGAGGTAAAAGTCAATGGGGTAATATAAAAAAAATTGCATAAAATTTTGGTCACATGACCTTCCTTCAGACTAGTTTCTATTGCTCAAAGGTTCTTAGGGAGAAGTCTTCTATGTCTAACTCTCTCTCCAGGGGACTGGAACCAATCTTATAAAGGTTAGTCTGGCCCCGGTCAGAGAAGTGTGTAGTCTGACTAAGGTTAATGAGTAGACACAGCCTGTCTGTCTTCAGCTAGGCCATGTGATGAGAGGAAGATCAGGCCTACGTCAGTTTCCAGCTACAGCTACTCTGGAGGAAGTTAACCAAGCCCTGACTCAGCCAATGAAGCTACATCCAGTTCTTGTCGATAAAAGGCTAACCTGAGTTGGCTTTGGGTAGGTTGTGGTGATGCAACATACCATGCCTATGTCCATACCCCACCCCCATGTCCATACCCCACCCCCATGTCCATACCCCCCCCCCCCATGTCCATACCCCCCCCCATAGCCACACCCAAACAAAGTGCAATGCTTCATGTTGCAGATTTTTTGCAACATAAACTAAATGTTTTTAAAATTGCTCTATTACCATCCTTATAACGCTTTTATTTTTTAGTCTATGGGGCCATGTCAGGTGTTATTTTTTGCACCATGATCTGTACTTTCTATCGGTAGCTTGCTTGCGTATATGTGACTTTTTGATCACTTTTTATAAAAAAATTTCCGGATTTGGTATGAAATCAGTGTGGTTCAGAGCAGGGTAATGGTGTAAGCTTACATCATGGGCCCTCAAGGGGTTAAACTGGCGTCCCCGCCTAGCAGTTGGTTTCTGCCACCTCAGCTCAGTTAGGCACCACTGTTCCCTTACAGATGAGACACAAACATTTTAGGTTCTTTGCTCCATCACCATCCTCACCCATTTAGGCCCAGTTTAAAGTGGAAAGGCCCCACCTGTGCCCTCATATAGAATATAGCTCCCCCAGTACTACGGGATCTCACTCCTTTGTCCTACTCTATCCGCCATACGCTCGCATCCCTACCTGCGTCGGGATCCCCCCTGGCCTTTTTGGATAAAGTGGGACCCATGACCTCTGTTAAGGACCACCCTTCTTTCTCTCCTCCCCCTTCTTAGGGACACCTAAAGAATCCCCCCTCCGTTTCCACCAAGTGACTCAACCAGGTGCCTTACTGCCTCGCTATTCTGGCTTCCACCCCTCCCACTGTCAAACATTCATTCGAATACATACAGCTGCGACACTTTTATTCTTCTCTCTCCCCTACTCATAGACTACATAATGCCCTGACCGATTTTGAACAATTATGTGTGGCCCCCACCTGCCCCCCTCATGCCATCCCGATTCTTTACCACATCCTCCTTTCTCTGCGCTCCCAACATTTGCCTTCCTTTTGCTCTGAATGGGAAACGGAGCTGGGGAAGCAGTTTTCTCAGAAACAATGGCTGAAGGGCTTTTTCCTCTCCCATAAAGCTGTGCTGGCCTGTAAAGCTCAAGAAACCAGCTATAAAATGATCTCCCGTCGGTACAGGGTCCCGGCAGCACTTCATCAGTGACACCCGGCGGTCCTGGACGAGTGCTGGCGTTGTGGGTGCGCAGGTGGAACCATGACGCACATTTGGTGGGGAGGTTCAAAATTACAGGGTTTTTGGACTACAATACTCCACAATATTCATAAACTCACAGGCGTTTCTATCCCACACACCCCTGAAGCTGCCCTTATATCCATGTTCCCGGTTACTTGTAGTAGTAGTCCTTTTTTTTTTTTACTTAGGTTAATGCAGAGTTCATTCCTGTTTTATGGCCTGTGGGGTCCTTGCGCCTTCGCCACCTTTTCATTACCTGTGGCGGCTTGGTTCCGCTGCGTTTGTAGCATGGTGAGGACGCTCTGTGACCATTATGTATGGTTTTATTTCCCTTATGCCCTCTTTGTATTGTTGTGTCTCAGGACTCCACAAAGTCCGTGTCCTGTATTTCCTGTATTGTATGTCTTATTTGAAAAATAAAAAACAAATATAAAAAAAAATATATATATATAGCTCCCCCTCTCTGTGCTTACATATTATAGTTAGGTCTTCCATGTGCCCCCATATAGTACTTTGGCCTCTCTATGCCCCATATAGTAGTTAGGCCTCATCTGTGCCCCATATAGTACTTTGGCCTCTCTATGCCCCATATAGTAGTTAGGCCTCATCTGTGCCCCCATATAGTACTTTGGCCTCTCTATGCCCCATATAGTAGTTAGGCCTCATCTGTGTCCCCATATAGTACTTTGGCCTCTCTATGCCCCATGTAGTAGTTAGGCCTCATCTGTGCCCCCATATAGTAGTTTGGCCTCTCTATGCCCCATATAGTAGTTAGGCCTCATCTGTGCCCCCATATAGTACTTTGGCCTCTCTATGCCCCATATAGTAGTTAGGCCTCATCTGTGCCCCCATATAGTACTTTGGCCTCTCTATGCCCCATATAGTAGTTAGGCCTCATCTGTGCCCCCATATAGTACTTTGGCCTCTCTATGCCCCATATAGTAGTTAGGCCTCATCTGTGCCCCCATATAGTAGTTTGAACCTTCTATGCCCCCTTATAGTTTAGGCCTCCTCTGTGGATCTCATTCTATCAGGCCATTCTGTGCCCCAATATAGTAGTCAGGCCAAAGTTATGCCTTACTGTACAGGTTGCCCCCCCCCCCAACCACACATAGAGCACCCATATATCTAGTTCACCACACATGCCCATAGAAAGGCATTTCCCTGTAGGTAACCCCCTGCCCACACCAAGACATCAACTGATGTCGGAAAGTTATACAGATTTGTTTACTTCTATTTAAAAATCTCCAATCTTCCAATACTTATCAACTGCTGTATGCCCCACAGGAAGTGGTGTATTCCTTGCAGGTGGACCGGACCGTCTGATTTACTAGTACATCATAGGGCCTTAAAGGGGTAGTTCAGGGGTAGTTAAACACAAAATTCTTTTAGATCAACTGGTGGCAGAAAGTTACATAGATTTGTAATTTACTTCTATATAAAAATCTCCAGTCTTCCAGTACTTATTATCTGCTGTATGTCCTGCAGGATGTGGTGTATTCTCTCCAGTCTGACACAGTGCTCTCTGCTGCCACCTTTGTCCATGTCAGGAACTGTCCAGAGCAGCAGCAAATCCCTATAGAAAACCTCTTCTGCTCTGGACAGTTCCTGACATGGACAGAGGTGGCAGCAGAGAGCACTGTGTCAGACTGGAGAGAATACACCACTTCCTGTAGGACATACAGCAGCTGATAAGTACCTGAAGGTTTGAGAATTTAAAAAATCTGTATAACTTTCTGGCACCAGTGGATGTTAAAACTTTTTTCCCTCTGGAGTGTGTATAAAGGAGGCCTCCATTTAATTTAGTAGATTATTTCTTACCTTGATTATAAAGGTCAAGAAAGTCCAGGGCCCAGTTCACAAGCTCTTTCATCCTAGTCAGCACATCAGCTCTGGTCACTCCATGAGGCTGGGGTCCAAGTTCCAAACCTAGGAAAGAAGAAAACCACACAAGACGTCATCCTAAAGCCTTAGATACCTACCAGTATGGAAATAAAAAATAAAAGTGCCGTCGCTTTAAGGGGGCACTCACACGTTCCGTGACTACTGTGATTTACGCGGAACTCTAAAAGTTTAAATCTTGCGCTACTTTACAGACACAGCGTTTTACAGCTGACAGTTTGTTGCAATGTATCAGTTTAGTTAACGTAAATTTGTCAGCAGTAAAACTCGCTATAAACTGCTTTATTCCAGCTGTCCATGGTCTCAGACTGAGAGATTTCAGCTCTGAAGTTCAGTAACTGCTAGCGTATTTAGTGACCGATTAGGAAAGAGCATTTTATGTGTTACTTTTTTCTTTCTAGGAGATCAGGAGATCACGCGGAAGTTTATCCAGCTAATGAATCCTCAATAGTTAAAGGGGCAAAAATCTTTTTCTTTCAAATCAACTGGTTTCAGAAAGTTATATAGATTTGTAATTTACTTCTATTTAAAAATCTCCAGTCTTCCAGTACTTATCAGCTGCTGTATGTCCTGCAGGTAGTGGTGTATTCTCTCCAGTCTGACACAGTGCTCTCTGCTGCCACCTCTGTCCATGTCAGGAACTGTCCAGAGCAGGAAAGGTTTTCTATAGGGATTTGCTGCTGCTCTGGACAGTTCCTGACATGGACAAAGGTGGCAGCATACAGCACTGTGTCAGACTGGAGAGAATACACTACTTCCTGCAGGACATACAGCAGCTGATAAGTACTGGAAGACTGGAGATTTTTAAATAGAAGTACATTACAAATCTATATAACTTTCTGAAAAAAGTTGATTTGAAAGAAAGGTTTTTGCTGGAGTGCCCCTTTAACAAACTAAGAGTAGACCTTGACACTGACATCTCTGAACAGCCTTGATGGTAAGTTTTTGTAAGCAATCCTGTTTTAAAGTGACCTTTGTCATTGACCCCATAAAGCCAAGTGGCATACATAGCCCGGCACACTGTCAGGGCTTAGATTGTGTGTGCGTTGCTATAACAGGGAGAGAAGAATAGCCGGCGTAGACTTTGTGCCATTTGCTGGTCCCTCATAAAATACGTTACTCCGGCTTCCCCCAGTGAATGTACTGTAAAAAAAAAAGGGGAGCGTAAACCTTAACCCCTTAATGACCAAGCCATTTCTCCTTTTTTTTTTCATTGCCGTCTTCCAAGAGTCACAGGGTTGTTTTATTTTTGCCCACGGAGCCATATGAGGTTTGTTTTTTGCGGGATCAGAAAGAGCTGCGTACAGCGTTCTACCAGCGTACTCGTCTCTTTCCGTTGCTCCATAGGAATGAATAGAGCCATAGGTCATGTGCTGTACCCGTGGCTGTATCCATAACAGAGCCGATACGGAGATCAGGTCGGACCCCACAATCTCCTACTTTTTACCCTATCCTGTGGCTAGGGGAAAAGTCAAGTTTTATGCTCCACCGGCAGTGATTTTTGCGCAATTATTGGGGAATGATTTGTGAATGTGCTCTAATGGAAAGAGCAACTTCCCATGTTAATAACTAATGTAAAGTGTCACAAATATTTTGTATGGACCTCATCAATGATATTCTCCAGGTTTTGCCTCGGGGGCTGGCTGTATTGAGCAGTACTACTTGCTCGGGGGGTAGTTTGTACAGGGTTTTTTTGTTTGTTCGTACAAAAACAATTCAAAGAAATTGCAAATGCAATTTGACGTAGTCAAATAAAACAAAACAAAAAACAACACAAAAGAATTGTACTTCTTCTGCACGCAGAGAACAACCCACATTTTTTTCTTGTTGTGAATCTGCCTTGATTGTTGCGGCACTCACGAGCCAGAAGAAGTACAGAGGCGCGAAACTGCCATTATCTGTGGATCCCGCCCTCCTCATTTTTATCCCAACCATTTGGAAACTAAATTTTTTTTTAAATGACTGAGAATAAGCTACATGTGAATATAGCCAAAGCCTGGCAACGTATAATGAGATATACATTCCGAATCAGTACTAGAGAGGAGCAAATTTACAGAGAATCGCTTTGTTATCTCTGCATTTTGCTCATCAGCCGCTCCATGCTGCTCCTCCCCGGGTGCTGGGAAAAGCTGGATCCAGTCTTGGGAAACTTCTCCCAGTTTTCCAGGACTGGATCCAGCTTTTCCAGGCATCCGAGGAGGAGCAGCATGGAGCGGCACTGAGTTATGGTATGGGTACATCACAGGGGTGTGTCATAAGTCAATGGAGTCCATCTGTGAAAGTGATATCCATCGACCATCAGGTGCGGCATTACATTGTTGTTTTTTACTATGGCGCAAATGTGAACAAAGCTTAAATACTTGAGAAAGGGTTATAGGTATAATAGTTTAGCATATAACCGAATCATCCTTACACAGCGAATGTTTTCCTATATTCTGGAGGTAGATATTATCCTTCTTTGGTATATTGATGAGGTAGTTGTAGCATGGCATAGAGTGATTCCCACTTCTACTCTATAATAGAGGAGACATTGAAACACAGAAACCTGAAGCGACAGAAATTGTTTTAAAAGAATCATTTTAACACGACATCTTACATCATTGGTATAACTGGGATGATAGAATTATTTCCTTTGAAAAATGATTCAATAGATAAAAAAAAAAAACTTGTTATTATCACACTTAAAGGGAACCCGTCACTAAAAATGCTACCTAAGCTATTGGCATCATGTTATAGAGCAGAAGAAACTGAGCGGATTGATATATATCTTTATGGGAAAAGATTCAGTATAACCTGTAATTTGATGATAGAAATCTCTGACGTTTCCATGCTAAAGAGTCCAGTCCATTGAGTGACTCCGCCCACTGGACTCATTAACACAGAATGATCAGGGATTTCAATCAACAAATTACAAGCTATATTGAATCTTTTCCCAAAAAGTTATATATCAATCCGCTCAGCTCTTCCTGCTCCATAACATTACAGCGATAGATTAGAAAGCATTGTCTTGGTGACAGGTTCCCTTTAAGAGTATAATGGAGATGAGCGAACCCTGAGTGTGCAGGATTTGATTATGAGTGGCTAAAGTTGCAAGCAGCCCTAGTGCGGTGTCCCACCACAGGTGTTTTTTTATCTCTCCTGTGCACCTTTCAGACAGCTTCCTCTTTCAGGTAAAAGTGGTGATGAGGTGTTTTACAGTTTCGCCACTAGGTGTCATTATTTTATATGTCTATGTGTTGCACAGCTGAAGTCAGTAATGTGTTAAGGTTTTATGTGTATCATGTGTTATTTTTGACCATTAGGAGGTGCTCTCCACTTCTGACCTCTCTCTTCTCTTCTTTCTTTTGCACACACTCATGCCCACCACTCACAGGGAAGTTCACTTTAGGCCCCTATAGGAGGAGACACTGGTGGAGGAAGTTCATGTTCAGTCTTTTCCAGATTCTCAGAGAGGGAAGACACTAAAACAACTGTACCTGCCGTGGTTAGGCCAGGGCCTGGCTGATGCCAGGACCCCTGTCGGGGACAACAAAGTTGAGTCTAGACACAGTGTGTGCACAGATGCAGCTAGAGACCAACAGTTCTTTCAGTATTTCTATTATATCTACTATGCAATGCTAGGCACTTAAAAAGGGTGAGGAATTGAGTAACACCATAACTTATGCCGAGAACACATCTACACAGAGCAGGGTAGTATCCTGAACACAAGACGAACTAGCCTGAATAGGACAAAGATACCGTAAAGAAGGTCTACGTATCCTATCTCACACTGCAGGTAACTGGGACACCCCCGGACACTTAGCTATGCCCCGATAACCCCAGCTGGGGCTTGTAATACCCTGACAGGACGGGTAGCTCAACACTGTAGGGCAGAAGGTGCTCAGACCAAAGTCTAAACACAACTACAAGTAAAGTATCTCACTATAAAGTATATCTTCAAGTTCCGGCAGAGTACACAGCTACATTGGGTTGGGGCCCCTCTGACAAACTCATCTCCTCTCTGGCTGAACTGACAACCACCAGTAATCACCCGGTGGGTCACCACACTAGGGAATTCTGGAAAACACAGCCTATGGCCTATGACTGTATCCATGCTCTCCAGGCAGCCTTAGGGCTGCATCCAACTTCTTCAGGGAACGGTAATCAAATGCTGTGCGCTGGGGTTCGGACTCGCACAACGCTCACCTGTAAGTAGTTTGCCATATGCATTGCCAGGATGTCATCGTCTGAGCAGCATAAAAGTGTGGCCCCCATGTTGGAAGTTGTGTTGTGCAAATCCAAAACAAAATCAAATGGATTGGATCCCGAGCCGTACTTCCCATTCAGTTCTCTTGCTCGTTTAAACTCGTAAGGATCTTTGTCAGATTCCGGTGAACTAAAGGGAAGAAGCGAGGATCAGCGTGTTTCTAAGGTGCAGAGAATAGGAGCAGACCCCCTGTCGGACATTGAGATCAGACGCACGCAGTTAGGGGCCCATATACTGTATCGGTTGATACAAAACTTTTAAAGGGGTTATCCAAGATTAGAGAAAGCACAGCTACTCTCATGCAAAAGCAGCACCACCCCGGTCCTCGGCTGTTGCAAATCAGCTCCATTCACTTCAATGGAACCGAGTTGCAAAACCTGCACCCAAACTGAGGGGTGATACCTAGCCCAAGGGGCTACCTACATTGTGAATATTATTTACTGGGTGAGTACTAATGTTTATGTCGGGTTGTCTAAGGGCCCTATTACACCAAATCTGGCCAATTCTAGCAGATATTGCTCAATGTAATAAAGACAAAGATCAGCTGAAGAGCCGATCATCGGATGATTGTTGCCTTTCAGCATGTTTAAATATCAACGACGGCCAGCTGCATATCACTCTGTGTAATAGTAACAAAAAATATATATATAATAAACACTATACTTACCTGTCCTCACTCCCCGGTGTCTTCCTGGCTTTTCCCCACTGGCGGCAGCTGCTGGTGAAGCTTCTGAAGCCATATGTGAACTGACACTGTCACTGGCCGTAGAGATGTCTCAGCCAGCTGAGCAGGCTGTCACTTCAGAGACGGCCTCAGAAGGGGTGAGTGGGGAACGCTCTGAACAGGAATGAGGACACCGTGGGAACCTGGAGAGGTAAGTATAGTGTTTATTATTTTACCCTCTCATCAGCAAGCGCTGTACGGACATCACTTACAATATATATATCTATCTCCAGCCATTATAGGAGAAGTGTTTGCTGTGGGATATAACCTCACCTTAGGACCGCCTCTGAAAAGCAACGGTTGAGGTCGGTGTCAACGTATCGCACACATTGTTCCACAGCAAGGGGATTGGCTAAGCACGCTTCGGCCATGAAGGTCTTCCTGTGTAGTTCAGATGGATCCTTCAGCCAGTGTTTGGCCAGAGCGACACCGGACATCTCATTGCCGTGTGTGCCGCCAAAGATTACCACTCGGGAGACGGGTGACCACTGGGCGGGGGAGCTCATTATAGATCTAGAATGGAAGAAAACACTAAACATGGTAAGATCCAGATTATATGTCGCTTCTAATGAAATGTTCTCCAAGTTTTCATCTCAGCTTCTTGGGGGCCGAGACGTCACAGGTACAAGATGGAGGAGACAAGGAGCGGTAGTGTCACTGGGATTGGAGCAGGAGGGCCTCAACTTGTTTATGTGTTTGCGGCGCCCCCTGCAGCCCGCCATTTTTTAATTTTTAAATTTTTATTTTGCCTGGACAACCCCGCTAGCCACGGCTGCTACATAGCACGTAGGAGCGCTCGGACGGCCGTCATTGTCATTTTGATATGATCATGAACATTATTTGCGGCTGTGATTATCAGAAGATGGATGTCCAAAGAGATGTCCGCAAAATGACCTTGTGTGAGCGTGGCCGTGTGCTGACAAGGTATACACTCTGGCATGGCGGTGTAGAGGTATATACATGGCAGGCCGCTGGACGCCGGCTGATCGTTTACTGACAATGGCACGTAACAGGTTAAATTACCCAAAGCGGCCGTCAGTGTGCCCCAAAGCGGCCGTCAGTGGTGCCAGAGAAAATGTGAGCCCCTATCCTGATAGTTTAGTCACTTATCTTACACAATGTTTTAGGAAATCCCGCCGCAGTCATCCTGAATAACTTTTTACCTGCTGTCCGTGGATGTGTCAGGTGAACGTCCTCATTGGTTCTCTCTGCTTGCTCTTCTGCTTACGGCCGTGTATAGCTCTGCTTTATAGCATGTTGTAGTTCTGTGTTGGATACAAGTTGCAGATTTTACAGACGTTCTGGTTTATCCGATGTACAGCGCCTAATGTATCATCAGATTATGTCATATCAGGTATATCTCACCTCTACAGAGAACAATATACATTATAGATTTTTGATGCCGGCCGGTTTGATTATTTCTGATTATTGATCATTTTTGATCGACCTTTAGAAGTGCGGCCTAAAATATATGGAGATCTCTAATAATCTCAGTTCCAGACACCAGAAAGCATCTACATAAGTCCCTGACATCTAATACGCTGCACAGTACAAGGTTCAACAACACTGCAGTTTTTTCCTGAGTTAATCAGTTAGAGGAAACATTGTAGTTAGTTGTGCAGCCGCATTGTGCGGGCGAATGAACAAATCCTTAAAGGGAGAGTTCAATTGGTTCATCTGACAACTGTCCAATAGTCATTTATAGCATTGCCCTTTTATTTACCTTAGCTTTATCACTTACGGTATTATGCATCTCACCCCCCCCCCCTCTCCCTGCATGTGGGGTCCTCTATAGTGATGAGCGAACTTGCCGAATGGTCAGGTTTGGCTGAACCCGAACTTAAAGGGGTTGTCCAGCAAAAATCTTTTCTTTCAAATCAACTGGTTTCAGAAAGTTATATAGATTTGTAATTTATGTCTTTTAAAAAATATCAAGTTTTCCAGTACTTATTAGCTGCTGTATGTCATGCAGGAAGTGTTGTTTTATTTTCAGTCTGACACAGTGCTCTCTGCTGACATAACTCCGTCTCGGTTTTCTATGAATTCCCATAGAAAACCTCTCCTGCTCTGGACAGTTCCTGTCTCGGCCTGAGATGGCAGCAGAGAGCACTGTGTCAGACTGAAAATAAAACATTTCCTACAGGACATACGGCAGATAATAAGTACTGGAAGACTTGAGATTTTTTTTTTTATAGAAGTAAATTACACATCTATATAACCTTCTGACACCAGTTGATTTGAAATAAAAAGATTTTCGCTGGACAACCCCTTTAAGAAATCTGATGTAACCTGTGGCCTCTGGTTTTACACATTTTCAAGAACTCCCCAACGCGGCATCCAACCTCTCCAGCCATCGGCAGTCAGATTTATGAGTGTTTCCCTGTGCCAGTGCAGTATTGGGTAAAAGTTTTGCACTAAAGTTTTTGCCTAAAGTCGGAGTTTGTGCATCTTCTCTTACACAAGGACAGGGCTTTCTCAAAAAATAAAAAAAATTGCACAATTGTGCTACTCTGCATTGGTGCGGGAAATGGTCCATTCCTCCCTTGTGGCTTATCTGTATTTTCACCGCAAGCATATGGTCGCACATCAATTTTCTGCCCTTTACGGACGTATTTTTGCACTCATTTTGGGCAGAAAATACGGCTGTAATATGAATAATACAGACACATTTTCGTCTCAAGCGTCTGTCAAAAAATACGGCTGTAATTTTCATAATACGGACGTATTTTCGGCTCAAACGTCTGTCAAAAAATGCGGCTGTCTAACAGCAGAAAATAAGACGTTGCATGAACATAGCCCAAATGGGAATCCTCCGTGATAGATGGCGGGCAATACAGCTGTATTCTTCCCACAGATGTTAATAAGTGCCGATTACTTCTACAGTCTTAGTAACGTTCCCATAAAAACTTAAAAAGAAAATCAATAGAACAGGGATAAACAGATGCAGCAGATTTTCTTTCCGCAGGCTCCGCTACATAATATTACCTGTGACTAGCTTGATAGTCGGACTGTAGTAATACAGAACTAATACAGTCTATCCTTCCCTGCACAATCCCATACGGTGGATCAGCAGAGACATAGCACATAGCATGCATTGCCTACCATGGACTCGGTGCTCGTCATACCCTCAGGCGTCACTATTTCCTTGGGTTCATGTGGTTTCCGTGCGCACTACAAGCTGGAATAGATCAGAGTAGGCTTCAGCTTCCTGCTTCGCTCCTTTCATCCCTCCCCTTTAAACCTTGGACACATTTCTTATTAGCTGAAAAGTGCTGAATCAGTCGTGCGGCTTATGTGTCCCGTGTGCCTGTAAGCATGCAGCTCACATTACCAGCACCCGCCCTGTGTACCACAACGTCTGGACTAACCTTATACATAGTCGTCTGCCTCCATAGTCACAGTTACACAGGACTGGTGGCAGCTGTGAAGAAGAGCTGCATAATACTTCCAGATGTAGGTGCCAAATCCTCAGTGCATGTGTGGTGTCCCATCACGGGTGTTTCTGTTTTGAACACCCCTCGCAAAAGCCTGGTACTTCAAAAGTAAAATGGTGATGAAGTCATGTACAGGTTTTGCCACTGGATGTCAGTATTATGCATATTTATGTATATATATGTTGCACAGCGGTAAGGGTTACTTTGTTGTATCTTATGATTCTGTGCACAATGAGAGAGACTCATGTCTTCCACCTATCTCTATCCTCCCTTCTTCTCACACTCTCTTCTCCACCCCTCACAGGAGCTGTTGCATACACCCTGTAGGAAGTAGTCGCATGGGTAGAGGAAGTGTAGTTCAGTTCTCCTTTGTTTCTCTGAGGAGCAGCACACACAGATCAGGCATCCCTGCTGAGCTTAGCCATAAGCCGGGCTCTACCAGGTTCCCTGTCTGGGACAGACCAGCTGTAGTGTACAGACATGTATGGAGAACATACAGACTTTCTTTCTTGAACACTTCAACTAACAACGCAGTGCTAAACACCTAAAGAGAGGACAAGTAAGGGATCACCCCAACCCACGCAGTGAACATCTCTAGTGCAGGGCAGTATCCTAAAGCAGAGGAACTGATCCGGATAGAACAAAGCAGCCAAGAGCCTACGTACTTTATTTTGCAGTGCAGGTGACATCGGAAAACTTCAGACACTTAGCTCAACTCAGGTAACCAAGACTGGGGCTTGTGTCACCCTGATAGGACGGGTACCCCAGACACTGCAGGGCAAAAGGTGGTATAGCGACAAAGGTCGAAACACGGGCACAAGTATTCTTCCTCTCTTAAGTATTCTTCTTCTTCTTCTAAAGTTGCGGCAGAGCACAGTACTACATTGGGTTGGGACTCTTAAGACAAACTCTTCTCCTCGTCTCTGAACTCTCTACTTTTCTCAGCACGCAACCAAGTCAGCACTGCTATCTTACTTTCTACCTTGGTATCTCTCAGTACAGATCTGGTGAATACAAGTCTGTACCCCAACAGTCACTGCAGGGCAGCTACCACAGGTGCCTTAGGTGCTGCAGGATATGTCAGTGCTATACAAGGAAAGGAAGGCGGCAATGTATCTAATATAAAAGCCCCCCCATAAAATCTAGCACACCTGATTTGGACTCTGCTTAAAGTGTAATAACTCTTGCGCACAGGGAGGTCACATCCCCTTCTCACCCACTTGGCACAATTTGGGCAGACAACATTTTTACACAACCCAGGCCTATCGCAGAGCTTTTCCATGAATAGTCAGGTGGGGTTCCATTTTTCTTATGTGATGGGAAATGCAAAAAAAAAGCATTGTATTTGTAAAATTTCTTTCTTTTTGAAGGGGTTCTCCAGTGCTATATAAACAACAAGGCCACTTTCTTCCAGAGACAGCAGCGCTCTTGTCTCCCGTGAAGGTGTGATTTGCAATTAAAGGGAATCTGTCAGCTCCTGGGCCCTACCTGAGGTGCTGTCAGTGTGCTGTAGCTGGCAGCCCCTAGTGAGCATGGTGCCTTTTGGTAATTAGTCTGTGGAGTGGATTATGTACAATCTCAGGTCTCCTGCTGTAATGAAGAGTCAAAGAGGAGTTGTTTGTGGCGCACTCTGGTCCCCTCACCACTCTGTTCTCCTCCCTCCTCTTCAAGAATAATCTCTGCTGCCCGGCCTCCTGCTCGCTAAGCTGTCAGTCAGTGTCTCTGCTGCCCCGGGATCACGGCTGCATTACTGTACAGTGGTCACATACTGGTATCATGGCTGTGCACTGGTCACATACTGGTATCATGGCTGTGCACTGGTCACATACTGGTATCATGGCTGTGCGGTGGTCACATACTAGTAGTATCATGGCTGTGCAGTGGTCACATACTGGTATCATGGCTGTGCAGTGGTCACATACTAGTATCATGGCTGTGCACTGGTCACATACTGGTATCATGGCTGTGCAGTGGTCACATACTAGTATCATGGCTGTGCACTGGTCACATACTGGTATCATGGCTGTGCAGTGGTCACATACTGGTATCATGGTTGTGCAGTGGTCACATACTAGTATCATGGCTGTGCACTGGTCGCATGCTGGTATCATGGCTGTGCAGTGGTCACATACTGGTATCATGGCTGTGCAGTGGTCACATACTGGTATTATGGCTGTGCACTGGTCACATACTGGTATCATGGCTGTGCGGTGGTCACATACTAGTATCATGGCTGTGCAGTGGTCACATACTGGTATCATGGCTGTGCGGTGGTCACATACTGGTATCATGGCTGTGCGGTGGTCACATAGTAGTAGTATCATGGCTGTGCAGTGGTCACATGCTGGTATCATGGCTGTGCGGTGGTCACATAGTAGTAGTATCATGGCTGTGCGGTGGTCACATACTGGTATCATGGCTGTGCGGTGGTCACATACTGGTATCATGGCTGTGCGGTGGTCACATACTGGTATCATGGCTGTGCGGTGGTCACATACTGGTATCATGGCTGTGCGGTGGTCACATACTGGTATCATGGCTGTGCGGTGGTCACATAGTAGTATCATGGCTGTGCGGTGGTCACATACTGGTATCATGGCTGTGCGGTGGTCACATACTGGTATCATGGCTGTGCGGTGGTCACATACTGGTATCATGGCTGTGCGGTGGTCACATACTGGTATCATGGCTGTGCGGTGGTCACATAGTAGTATCATGGCTGTGCGGTGGTCACATACTGGTATCATGGCTGTGCAGTGGTCACATAGTAGTAGTATCATGGCTGTGCGGTGGTCACATAGTAGTATCATGGCTGTGCGGTGGTCACATACTGGTATCATGGCTGTGCGGTGGTCACATACTGGTATCATGGCTGTGCGGTGGTCACATACTGGTATCATGGCTGTGCGGTGGTCACATACTGGTATCATGTCTGTGCGGTGGTCACATAGTAGTAGTATCATGGCTGTGCGGTGGTCACATACTGGTATCATGGCTGTGCGGTGGTCACATACTGGTATCATGGCTGTGCAGTGGTCACATAGTAGTATCATGGCTGTGCAGTGGTCACATACTAGTATCATGGCTGTGCAGTGGTCACATACTGGTATCATGGCTGTGCGGTGGTCACATACTGGTATCATGGCTGTGCGGTGGTCACATACTAGTACCATGGCTGTGCGGTGGTCACATACTGGTATCATGGCTGTGCGGTGGTCACATGCTGGTATCATGGCTGTGCGGTGGTCACATACTGGTATCATGGCTGTGCAGTGGTCACATACTGGTATCATGGCTGTGCGGTGGTCACATAGTAGTATCATGGCTGTGCACTGGTCACATACTGGTATCATGGCTGTGCGGTGGTCATATACTGGTATCATGGCTGTGCGGTGGTCACATACTGGTATCATGGCTGTGCGGTGGTCACATACTGGTATCATGGCTGTGCGGTGGTCACATACTGGTATCATGGCTGTGCGGTGGTCACATACTGGTATCATGGCTGTGCGGTGGTCACATACTGGTATCATGGCTGTGCGGTGGTCACATACTGGTATCATGGCTGTGCGGTGGTCACATAGTAGTATCATGGCTGTGCGGTGGTCACATACTGGTATCATGGCTGTGCACTGGTCACATACTGGTATCATGGCTGTGCACTGGTCACATACTGGTATCATGGCTGTGCGGTGGTCACATACTGGTATCATGGCTGTGCGGTGGTCACATACTGGTATCATGGCTGTGTGTGTGATCACTGAGGGTGGAGATGCCTGAAAAATACAATTATTTGATTCATGCACCTTGTCTCCTGCTCTGCAGCTGAACACCATGTTCCCTCTATAATATATTCACCAGCTACAGTTTCCAGCTAATCGATAGTCGTATTGATTGTGCTATTTATAGAATGTTACTACAAATGACGAGCATGGAACACGGCCAGCAAAACCTCCTAAGGTACAAGTCTCAGGCTGGATCCCGGCTGCATTCTGCAGTCATCATTTACTATAAGTCTGGGGAGAATCCCAACCCCAGCCACCCCCTATGGAGGCCAAAGGATTGTCATTCCGGCCTCTTTATGGGACACATATTGGTGCTTGGCTGACGGATGACCACAGACTGCTGCACTATTCTATCTGGCTGGATCCCATCAGAACCACATAACATGGGAGCCTATGGATGATGGACGCCACCAAGCGGCCTCGGTCATATCTATACATCTGCACCCCCTGACGATTATGCCTTATGGACACTTCTAACATGTCCGACCTTAGTACAGCCACATGTTATAAAGGATAGTAAGATTTCATGTAGTTGGTGTAAACTGACTGACTAGAAAATAATCAAATCAAGTTTTTATGCCAACCCTATTTAAAAAAAATTTCTTCAATTATACATTTTACAAAAATCCTGAAATCTTAGTTTCCAACCTTAGTCACACCTAGCTCGATCATTAGGACACGTACAGGATTCTGGCAGCCAGGCAGAGCTAGAAGTTTGCGGAGGCTGCCATCTTGGATTTTCAGCAGGAAATTCTCTTATCATGCAGTGCACAAGAGCCACCCAAACAATTCCATATGAACTTTTAAGCACTCAACACTGACGACATTTGCTATCTTGGCTTTTTTGTTTTTTTTCGCAACATACCCTCCGCAGACTCGTCCGGCTTCTGCCCTAAGGGCAGATGTCAGACGAGAAAACAGCTCAGGGCCGTTTAACACTAGC
The DNA here is from genome assembly GCF_027789765.1 of Dendropsophus ebraccatus. Classification (NCBI taxonomy): domain Eukaryota; kingdom Metazoa; phylum Chordata; class Amphibia; order Anura; family Hylidae; genus Dendropsophus; species Dendropsophus ebraccatus. The sequence goes on from NC_091458.1 coordinate 158,803,030, forward strand.
CGATCAATAATGAAAATGGCCACCGATCTGCTAGGACAGCACTTGTTTACTGAACCTAATACACGGCACAACCATCTAGTGCGAGGTCATACATTACCTGACCACACTAGCTTCCTTTCTCCTGCCTGGTCCTACAGCCACCCTATACCAGGGTACAGTAGTCACAGTGTCAGACCAGATAGAAGACAGGGAGGTACCGGAGAGCACGTCAGGTAAAGTATGATCTCCACTTGTTTTTACAGCGTCAGCCGTGCGTCGCTATTACACCCAGTCGGGACAATCAGCTATTAAGCTATGTTCACACAACATAAGTTCTGAGGTAATCACGGTCATTGTTGCAACAGCTGTGAAAGTGCAGTACTTATGTAGTGCTGCAGGCTGAGGGAATCCTATACACATAGCATACACTCTGGCCAGGATCCCTAGCGGCGTCATAGAAAACCCTGTCAGTGCACACTGTGGAGCGAGCGGCTCAGACTGTACGCTCCATAGTGTGTAGTGGGGAGTTCTGATGCAGGCGCGCACGGATGCATCAGAACTCAGAGGCGCTAAAGATAATCTTTTTTGAGACCAGCCGGTGTCTTACAAGGTCTGAACATGGCCTTACACGGAACAATAATCGACCCAATTCATCCAATTGTCGCTCTGTGTAACGGGGCCCTTAGTGTGCTGGATTTCTAAGGGACACAAACCAGCACTAGAGATCGGGCAGAGAGTCTCTCTCCATCGAGCAGAGTCTGCATGTGACTGGCAGATCAGAACTCTTCTTTTAGAGACTCCTTTATAAAACTAAGAAGAAAAAAACAAAACACAGCCATAATGCCAAGAGGCAGAGAAATAAAGTAGGAGACATTACAAAGAAAAATATGATGTTTTATTCTTGATTCGAGTCTGAACAGTATTTGCTTTTGGTTGGTAAAAGCCTCTGCTGTAAGTGCTGTCACAGGAGCCCATGAGATATGCTGCAGGGAGGTCTCTGAGATATGCTGCAGGGAGATCTCTCCATCATTCATGTATGGAAGGCGCCCTAAGCAGGAGAAGCCTCCTTACAGCATATCATGTTGGGATCACTTCTAAAGTATCATCATGGTTCAATAAGTTAAGGAAGCCGCCATCCTGTGCTGGGAAGATTTACTTGAAGTTCTTGGCAAAGTCCTCCCCCTTTTTAATGGAGCCTTTCAGCTCTCCTATGGCCTCTGCTACCAGCTTCTCCTCGAATGCGGACAGCTTCCCCAGGCCCAGATTCTTCTCAATCCCATTTTTCTATTAGAGAAAAGAGAAATATTAAAATAAGACGATTGAATGCAATACAGAGCGCAAGAACAACTTCAAGATTTAGTCGGCTTTTTATTGGTAGACATAGGGGGGGGGGGGGGGGGGGGGGGGGGGGGGGAGGAGGATTTATCAAACGGTATAAGGTAGAATTGTCTTAGTGGCCCCTAGCAACCAGATTCCACTTTTCATTCCTCAGATTCTTTGGAAATGAAAAGTGGAATCTGGTTGTTAGGGGCAACTAAGACAATTCGAGCTGAAACATTTCCCAGGACTGGATCCAGCTTTTCCAGACCCCCACAGATTGCTCCGGTCACTGTTATTTAGACACTGCGATTGTGGGGTTTAAGTGGTTAATAGCAGGTGGCAGCGCTAATCGCTGCAGACAGTCACTGACAGCAGCTGGGTCTCACCCTTTATGAGGCAAGCTCAGCTCCTGAGCTAGCTGCATACGGCCCCTGCACGTGATGGTTCGTGACATCATAATGTGGCAAGGGGGTTAAAAAATTATTAGATAAATAAAACTTCCGGTAGTGAATGTACCAGTACATGGTTTTTGTTTTCTACATGAATAGAGCGCAGCTGGCGCAGGGATATTGGTGCCAGATTCCTTTTTTTTTTTAACCACTTCCGTCTTTCCCACGCACGGAGTCTGTCTATTACGAGCATTGGAGGTGGCTGGCTCGCACTGGCCCGCCAACCCCCAGTTTGTCTGAACCCCCTCCTCTCTGTGACCCAGCTTCATTGATTCTAATAGAGCTGCCTGACAGAGGGGAGACAGCGGGCCTGCCTCTGGTGCTTCATACCTGGCCGGTGCGTGGGAACAGACCAGCACTGTGTGGGAACCAGGTAGCGGTTCAAAAAGTAGACTGCGGCACCGGCATCCGCACGCCAGTCTATTCATTCAAACCATGTACTAGTGGTACCATCGCTTTAAAAGGGTATTCCGGGGAAAATCAATAAATTGGCAGTGGAAAGGGTTAACCAAGGTTAACCCTTTCCTAATATACTTGTCCTGTATTGGCTCCCCAAGGAAATCTCTGGTCCAGTCACATGAGTGTCCAGCCTGCGACTTGCGGATCTTCTGTCCTTCCGGTTCGGTGACGTCACCCTGCCGGCGTCCGCTCTCCTTCTCATTAGCAGCAGAGCACTGAACCCTGACTGGCTTGCTAGCGTGTAGCCAATCAGGGTTTAGTGCTCTGCGTCCCCTGAGGCTGCTGTACCAGGGGTTGTGGGGGCTCAGTGCCGGTCACCAGTTACATGGGCCGGCACTGCACTATGAGGGGTCCCTGCGGCATCCAACATCACACCCCCGCCCCCAAAGCGATGCCGACCGTGTCTCGGGAAGGGATGCGGCAGGCGGCATTACTTCAATCCCAACTACCAGACACACGGAGCGGAGCTATGAACGAACTAAGGCCGCCTGCCGCATCCCTTTCCCTCCCGGGACTCATGGTCAGCATCGCTGACACCCGGGAGGGAAGTCCTGCAGAGTGGTGCTGTTCCCCCCGGCCCCCCCCCTCCCCTCAAAGATCGCTCACCCCCACGAGTGCACTGCCGCGCTGGTCCGGTCTTGGCACCTTTTTCATCTGACAGGCGCTGTGCACGGAGCAAGGAAGAAATCTCTCCAGCTCATGCACAGCGCCTGACCATGAGTCCCGGGAGGGGAAGGGATGCGGCGGGCGGCCTTAGTTCGTTCATAGCTCCGCTCCGTGTGTCTGGTAGTTGGGATTGAAGTAATGCCGCCTGCCGCATCCCTTCCCGGGACACGGTCGCATCGCTTTGGGGGCGGGGGTGTGATGTTGGATGCCGCAGGGACCCCTCACATAGTGCAGTGCCGTCGCAGGCTGGACACTCATGTGACTGGACCAGAGATCTCCTTGGGGAGCCAATACAGGACAGGTAAGTATATTAGGAAAGGGTTAACCTTGGTTAACCCTTTCCACTGCCAATTTATTGATTTTCCCCGGAATACCCCTTTAAATTACCAGTTTCGTATTTTGTAGTTTTTATTGCATAATTTAGAAAATTTTCAAATGCAATTTTTCAAAATTATACAGTAAAACTACAGCGTAAAGAATAACAAACCTCAGTAATAAGTCAGTAACAAAACCGATATGTTTTTAACCCCTTAACGACCGTGGACTCTGAACCGCCGCGGTCCTGGGTGCCGCATGTAGCCAGGGAACCGCGGCTATTAGCGGGCACGGTCCGATCGCTGTGTCCACTAACATGACAGCTGCATCCGATTACCTGATGCAGCCTTTCCCTGATGTCTAGTGGCGGAGATCGCCCCCCCGAGACATTGTCCTGGATCCCCGTGTCTTGTTCCGGCCGGGGTCTGTGCCGTAATGGCGCTGATCCCGGCTCGGCACCGGTTGCAGCAGCCGGAAGCAACCGAGTTCATATCTCATCGATCTATGCAGCATGAGAGAAGCCCAGTGTTATTAGTAAAAAGCTCCCTCCCCTAATAAAAGTCTGAATCACCCCCCTTTTCCCATGTTATAAATAAAAATAAACAAACCAAAAAATGTTTGGTATCGCCTTGTGCGCCCGATCACATTCCTGATCTCGCACGGTAAACGGCGTCAGCGCAAAAAAAAAAAAAAAAAAAAAAAAAAAAAAAAAAAAAAAAAAAAAAAAAAAAAAATCGCAGTGAAAAATCGTGCATTTTTGGTCGCATCAAATCCAGAAAAATTGGAATAAAAAGCAATCAAAAAGTCGTATATGCGAAATCAAGGTACCGATAGAAAGAACACATGGCGCAAAGAATGACACATGACACAGCGCCATAGACCAAAGGATAAAAGCGCTATAAGCCGGGGAATGGAGCGGTTGTAAGGAACATATATTTGTTAACAATGGTTTGAATTTTTTTTACAGGCCATCAGATGTAAGTTATACATGTTATATATCGTAATCGTAACAACTTGAGGAACATATAACAAGTCAGTTTTACCCCAGGGCGAATGGCGTAAAAACAAATACCTCCCAAATAAACAATGCTTTTTTTTTTTTTTATTTCACCATTTTTTTTTCTGGTTTTCCAGTGTACTGAAAAAAAACAAAACAAATTCAGCCTGCCATTGCGAAGAACAATTAGTGGGGCAAAAAAAATAAGGGCTCAAGGAAAAAACGAAAACGCAAAAAATGAAGCTGGCCCGATCCTTAAGGTGTTAAAAATTCTCACACCTTCGTGGCCAATGCAGAGTACGTCATTTTGTATGATATAAAGGCTGGAGTCACACGTTCCATGTTCGCTCCATGAAGCACGGGCAATGAATCCCTGTAGTGGAGCCGTTTCCCCGCACGGCATGATGTATTATGCCAGAAACGGTTTGAATGATTGTGTTGCTGTAATGACACGACCACATGGCTCAGCCACCACAGCGGCACAATCATTCAGTTTCCCCGCTCCCGGCATCCTATTACATCATGCCGTGCGGGGAAATATTCCAGTGCAAGGATTCGCCACCTGTGCTTCACAGAGCGTATATGGGACACGAGACTCCAGCCATAAAAGGTTACCTTAGACATGCGGGTCATAGGTCACTTACCCCCAGCAGCAGTGGAGTTGAGAAGTAAGTGCATTCAGTTTCTTCAGATCTTACAAAGGAGCATTCAATGACACCTTCCTTCCCATTCATGGCATCCAGCAGAGAAAAGACAAAACGTGCGCCAGCATAGGCCATCGAGAGGGTTGCAGACCCTAAAGGGAGGAGGAACAGACGTTTTGTAGTGTTATCATTCAATAGCAAAATGCTATGTCCCCAAATACTGTGATCCCACACCATTGCTTCTATACAACCTGGATAACATACGGTTCCACTAAACAGTCCCATATGCCAAGTGTCGTCATACAGCATACCCAACTAGATGGCGCGCACACACACTGCAAATAACTGATTGCCTATCCTTAGGAGACGCCATCAATCACAGATTGCCTGGGTGCTGACACCTGGTACTAGGTGTTCAATATCCAAACAGTGAACAATTGTGTCAGAACTAGCCTCCCCCCCCCCTAAACTTGAATGCTGAATGGCTGAGTGGGCTGAAAACGTCAAGTCTTAAGCCGCATCGAAGACCAGAGCGGTGTGAAGTGGGACCGGCCACTAAAACCCAGGAGGCAAGTGGAAGTTGTTGCCTTCATCCATCCCCTCCATAGTGGAAAAAACCCTCCCGCCCATAGTACCCCTTTAAGTACTACCCCACCACCGATGCACCAAATGACCTCATTTTATTTACGTAAAGGTTAAAGGCATCTAAAAATGATACCACGCAGTGTGATAGAAGAAAAGTGAGACTGGAGTAGAATGTATAGGTAGACTTATACACTGTACAGCCAACGTCTAGCTTCTCAGCTCACCTGCTCCAGCTTTAGCTTTGACGACCTCTGTTCCTGCCTCTTGGATTCTGCCGGTAAGAGTTTCCAATTGATCTTGGGGAAATTCTACTTTAGGTGTGCACTGTTGAAAATAAAATTGGTGCACGTTTATAAAACCACTTTTTTGGTCACAGATCTAAGGCACACCATCAGATTAAGCCCACTGAATGCAGTAATCCATGCCCAAACAACCAGGTATGGTTCCTATGTAGTATTCACATAATACCACAATACAGCTAAGCACAGAGGAGCTTGTGACCATGTTCCAACATCCATATCCTACACAGAGCCTGTATATGCCTATACAGGAGCACAGTCACATGCTCCTCCATTCTAGGCCATATTGTGGACAGGATTGCCATTATAGGAGTGCGGCCAAAAGTATTTAATATGTTATTACTTATGGAAAGTTATACAAATTCCTAATGTACATTATGGGAAATGCACATATACTGCTATTTCCCTTAATTTAGTAGATCAGGGAGCTTCAGATTCCCTAAAAAACCATGATGTCACAAATCAGGTGCAATTCCTATGGAGTGTCCAGCAGGGGCACACTATATGTAGAAGTCTATGGAATGTACTGTGTCTATGGAGCTGTATGTAAGTAATGGAGTGTTAGATTACTTTTATGGTATACTTTGGGGAGCACAGAGTAGGATGGTACACAGAGTATCATGCAGAGTCATATGCAAACTGTGTGCGCCAAAAACACTTGTTTAAGCACAACAGAAAAGTGTGACTTCATATTACCGTACCTGAGAGATGAGAGGAATAATTGTTTTTCCAGCATGTCCACCGACCACAGGAACATTGACACGAGCGGGATCCAGCCCCTGAGGGTAAAATAGATGCACGATATATAAAACTAGGGAAGTCATAGATACTGTACAAGTTCTGTATCTGCCGAGCACAGGCAATCCTATGCACCGAGCAGTTTACAGATCTGCGATGTGCGGTATGACCAGACGGAATCTGGTAAACGGTAAAATGAAGAAGGCTGCGTTACCTTTAGGTCTGCGACAAAGGTGTTGGCCCTTACAATGTCAAGTGTAGTAACTCCGAAGATACGGTTAGGATTGTAGACACCATGCTTCTTAAACATTTCTGAAGTGATCGGAATTGTTGAGTTCACCTATGGGGGAGGGGATAAAAAAAAATAAATCAGTATCAAAAGTTCCCCAAATGACAAAACACATGAACAAGTGAGATGTATACAGCAACTAGTTTAGCTTAACCCCTAGGCGACCCTGGACGTACCCGTACGCTCGTAGCCCGGGACCGCGGCTATTAGTGGGCACGGTCCGATTGCCGTGCCCGCTAATACAGTAATCGGATGCAGCTGTCAAAGTGGACAGCTGCATCCGATTACTTACTGCACAACTTCCCTGGAGTCTAGTGGGGAGGATCGCTCCTCCGGGACCTTGTCCCGGAGTAGCGATCCACACATCTTACCCCGTCCGCGGTCAGCGCCGTAATGGCGCTGATCCCGGCTCGGCACTCAATTGCTTCTAGCTGCAGCAGCCGGAAGCAATCGATGTGCCTATCTCAATCTATGCTGTATATATATATATATATATATATATATATATATATATATATATATATATATATATATATATATATAATAACCCTAACCCCAGGGGGGGGCTTGTAGTATAAGTGTAAAAGTAAAAATAAAAAAAGTTTTATCATCAATAAAAAGCCCCCTCCCCTAATAAAAGTCAGAACCACCCCCTTTTCCCAGGTTATAAATAAAAACATGTTTGCTATCGCCGCGTGCGTGATCGCCCGAACTATTAATCACATTCCTGATCTCGCACGGTAAATGGTGTAAGTGCAAAAAAATCCCAAAGTGCAAAATTGTGCATTTTTGGTCGCATCAAATCCAGAAAAATAGTAATAAAGAGTGATCCAAAAGTCACATATGCGCAATCAAGGTACCGATAGAAAGCAAACATCATGGCGCAAAAAATGACACCTGACACAGCGCCATAGACTAAAGGATAAAAGCGTTATAAGTATGGGAATAGAGCGATATTAAGGAACATATATTTGTTAATGGTTTGAATTTTTTTTTTACAGTAAAAGTTATACATGTTATATATCGTTGTAATCGTAACAACTTGGGGAACATTTAGTACAATTAGTGATGCAAAAAATAAGGGCTCATGTGGGTTTCTAGGTGAAAAAATGCAAGTGCTATGGCCTTCTAAACACAAGGAGGAAAAAACGAAAACGCAAAAATTTAAATTGGCCCCGTCCTTAAGGGTTAAAGGGGTTATCCAGTGCTACAAAAACATGGCCACTTTCTTTCAGAGACAACACGACTCTTGTCTCCAGTTCAGGTGCAGTTTGCAAATTAAGCTCCATTCACTTCAATGGAACAGAGTAGCAAAACCCCGTCCGGTGCTGTCTCTGGAAGAAAGTGGCCATGTTTTTGTAGCGCTGGAGAACCCCTTTAACAGAGTTGAGAATACTCCTTTAGGCTATGTTCCCACACAGTATTTTGCAACTAAAACCAGGAGTGGATTGAATACACAGAAAGGCTATGTTCACACACTGTTGAAATAGAGTGGATGGCCGTCATGTAATGGCAAATAACGTCCAATATTTAAAAACAATAGGCGTTAATAACAGCAATTATTAGCCATTATATAGCGGCCATCCACTCTATTTCAGTGTGTGTGAACATAGCCTGTGTATTCAATCCACTCCTGGTTTTAGTTGCCAAATACTGAGCAAAAATCCTGTGTGGGAACATAGCCTTAAGGTTGGAGGCAGAGCTACCATGTCTCCACTTTATTTTTTTACTCACTGGATTGGCAATGATGCAGATCATGGCTTCTGGACAGGTCTTTGCACAAGCGTCGGTGAGGGTAGCGACAATAGATGCATTCGTGTTGAAAAGATCGTCACGCGTCATCCCTGATAGAGATAAAAAAAAAAAGCTGTAAAATTACACCAAACTAGACATATTATACAGGGAGGGGTCAGCGAGCTTAGAGTGTAACTTACCAGGTTTTCTAGGGACACCGGCAGGGATGACCACCACATCTGCCCCCTTCAGGCTGTCCGCCAGCTGCTCAGCTCCAATGAATCCTGGAACATTAAGAGGGGGTCTAAAGGTTTGGTGCTGTATTTTGAAAAAAGCAGCTATGTTTCTCTAATACTGAATAAACCCTTTAAGGGGGGGGGGGGGGGGGCGCGCGCCCATCAGCAAAGGCTTAAACGGCCCATACAAGATAACACAGGGGACGAGGGCCAAGGGGGGATGAGTAAGCAGGAAGAGCTGAAAAGCAGAAAGTTTGAATGATTTTTGCCCAGGAAAAAAAATTCACAGGTCAGACAGCTCGGCGATGGTTTGCTGCAGTGAGGTAGGATTGTAGGATCTTGTTCTTGGTGCGTAGGGATGGTAACCAGGATGCATATGCCATACAGTGCTTCTCAATTCCAGTCCTCACCAACAGGTCATGTTTTGAGGATATTCCGTACAAAGAACACCTGTGACTATACCTGATGCACCGAGTATAATTATATCACCTGTGACTATACCTGATGCACCGAGTATAATTATATCACCTGTGACTATACCTGATGCACCGAGTACAATTATAATCACCTGTGACTATACCTGATGCACCGAGTACAATTATATCACCTGTGACTACACCTGATGCACCGAGTATAATTATATCACCAGTGAAATACTAAGGAAATCCTAAATACATGACCTGCTGGTGAGGCGTGAGGACTGGGATTGAGAAGCCCTGCACTAGACAGAAGTGTGTGCATATCTACAGGACCAGATACCGATCTACCGTTACACCATACACCATCAGTCACATTACCTGTCACCTTTGCTCTGGTTTCAATATGGCTCAAGTCTGCAGCGACGCCGGGTGTGTGGGCGATATCATAGAGCGCCAGTTTACTTATGAGGGGGCTGCTCTTCAGGAGGAGAGAGAGAGGCTGCCCGATTCCTCCGGACGCACCAAGCACGGCCACGCGGGCGTTGTTCTGAAACGACATTACAGACATACACATATATATCCATACACACTCAGCACACTGCTGTATAGACTGCTGACTGACACGCTGTACACCTAAAGCCCCCTGTGTTGTTGGCCTAGTGGGGGGCACCTCAGCTGATGTTCATTACAGGTGGGGGGGGGAAGGGGGAGGATCAATGCACTGGGGGCGGGGCTACTGCTCCCAGTGCACCAATCAGCTGATATACATTAGAGGGGGGTGATAGCCCAATTAGCATGAAAGTTAAAACACCAAATATTCCAGGAACAGCGCCGAGAATGAAGGTAAGAGACAGATCCTCATCCTCAGCTCCCTGTGCCGTATAGGGCGATAGCAGCAGGTTGGATTCTTCTGACCCCTTTAGGGTGTGTTCACATGTACAGGATCTGCAGCAGATTTGATGGCCCAGATTAGATTTAAAGCTGCAGATCCTGTACGTGTGACCGCACCCTTAAAGTGACTGTACCCCCAGGCCCAGGCTGAAGCACTGGAGGTGGCCGACCCCCCCTTAATGGGAAGAAACCCCCACCCCTCCATTACAATCAATGGAACCCTATCATAGAGGGGCGGGGGGTTTCCTCCCAGTAAGGGGGGGGGGGTCGGCCGCCTCCAGTGCTTCAGCCTGGGCCTGGGGGTACAGTCACTTTAAGGAGTCGTCCATTACACCAGCCTCCCCACAAAATATAGGGAAGTTTAGGAAAGTTGTCTCCTAACCAGTCGCCTGCGGCCTCTCCCAATCCTGACAGGTGTCGCTTTATGTGTAGTCACTGATGTAATAAGTATCAATCAATATCACTCCGGACCAACCCAGCAGACTCTGACCAGGGCGAGGATTACTAATATGCAGCGTAGGGGTCGGGGAGGTCAGCCGACACCTGCTGCAACGTCCAGAGTACCAATAAAGCCGGACAAGCAGGACCCCACCCCCGCCCCCCAGAAACCACGACAAAGGGCAAGCACGCCCGACCCCCCCCCCCCCCCGACAAATGCCACAGAAGTCAGGGGTGTCAGATTCAGGCCCTCCAGCTGTTGCAGCACCACAACTCCCATCATACCTGGATAGGTAAAGCTTCAGCTTTCCAGGATGATGGGAGTTATAGTTGTGTATCAGCCAGAGTTTGACATTAAGTCTTGTCCAGCTTTCCGAGAACCCTGAAGGACAAAGCAACCTTCGCATACACAATACATTACTATGGTGGTGATCACTGCAGAACAAGGCAGATCCGTCATTCAGGAGTCTAGAAAAGCGACCGGTAATCTCTGACACAGTAAAATCTCCAGTACTTATCAGCTGCTGGATGTCCTGCAGGAAGTGTTGTATTCTCTCCAGTCTGACACAGTGCTCTCTGCTGCCACCTCTGTCCATGTCAGGAACTGTCCAGAGCAGCAGCAAATCCCCATAGAAAACCTCTCCTGCTCTGGACAGTTCCTGACATGGACAGAGGTGGCAGCAGAGAGCACTGTGTCAGCCTGGAGAGAATACACCACTTCCTGCAGGACATACAGCAGCTGATAAGTACTGGAGATTTTTATATAGAAGTAAATTACAAATCTCTCTATAACTTTCTGACACAAGTAGAATTGGAAGTTGCTGGAGTTCCCCTTTAAGGTTCTCCACCAGGTGAGCAGATATAAGATCTATTGTCCCTGTTATCAGCCGCCTGTAGAGTCCATCAATGAGAGGACACGAGGCTCGGTGCGCCCCCTGCTGTGTATGACCGGACACCGTGCACACCGGCAATGCTTCCTATGGAGGGAGGGGACGCTGGGACTTGTAGTGCTCAATGTCAGCTGAGGACCCCGGCACCCGGTTACCTGTGCGCTGGTGGAGAGTCCCCGGATGAGGCCGGACGCGGCGGGTCTTGCTATACGGGAGAACATGACGGTATCGCGGGCGGAAGGACCGGACTACGGGCTGAGCGAGCGGTGACTCCAACGACCTCCAGCCGCAGCAGAGACAGCGACAGAACGAGGAGGCGGGGCCTAGACACGACGTCTGACGTCACCACTGACCTTTCGTCCTGTGCGTCGCAGATAAAGGCGGACGTGCAACAACGCGCATGCGCAGTGCTGTGAGAACGGCGGGCCGGGACTTTGTAACGTTTACTCTTGTACAATATAATGTTACCGGGTGCCGTGTGCTCTTATTATTATTAAGACTCAGAAATCATCATTTACACAGGAAAACGCCGCGTGAATTAGAGATAAAAGATATTTCCTATTGCGTGTCATGTGACTCCGCCCATAGCAACGTCCGGGGCGTTCATAGCAACAAGAAGTTTAGTATGGAGCTGACGCTGTGAGTGGACTGACAGACGTGGTGAAGCCTGTGAGGGAGGGAAACCAGTAAGGATATTAGGCAGTGTTCTCACCTGTGTTGTCTTCTGGCTCTAGTATAGGGGTAAGGAACATTGGCTCAAAACTACAACTCCCATCATGCATGGACTGACAAAGCTTTACTTATGCAGGCATGATGGGAGTTGTAGTTTTGTAACAGCTGGAGGGCCGAGGTTTCCAATATGGCGTCCAGCTAATACCCCCACAGAATAGAGGGTACAGGGTGTAATAGGGCGGCCATGTATGGGGTGTAATAGGGCGGCCATATATGGGGTGTAATAGGGCGGCCATGTATGGGGTGTAATAGGGCGGCCATATATGGGGTGTACGGGGTGTAATAGGGCGGCCATATATGGGGTGTAATAGGGCGGCCATATATGGGGTATACGGGGTGTAATAGGGCGGCCATATATGGGGTGTAATAGGGCGGCCATATATGGGGTATACGGGGTGTAATAGGGCGGCCATATATGGGGTGTAATAGGGCGGCCATACATGGGGTGTACGGGGTGTAATAGGGCGGCCATATATGGGGTGTAATAGGGCGGCCATATATGGGGTGTACGGGGTGTAATAGGGCGGCCATATATGGGGTGTAATAGGGCGGCCATATATGGGGTGTAATAGGGCGGCCATATATGGGGTGTACGGGGTGTAATAGGGCGGCCATATATGGGGTGTACGGGGTGTAATAGGGCGGCCATATATGGGGTGTAATAGGGCGGCCATATATGGGGTATACGGGGTGTAATAGGGCGGCCATATATGGGGTGTAATAGGGCGGCCATACATGGGGTGTACGGGGTGTAATAGGGCGGCCATATATGGGGTGTAATAGGGCGGCCATATATGGGGTGTACGGGGTGTAATAGGGCGGCCATATATGGGGTGTAATAGGGCGGCCATATATGGGGTGTAATAGGGCGGCCATATATGGGGTGTACGGGGTGTAATAGGGCGGCCATATATGGGGTGTACGGGGTGTAATAGGGCGGCCATATATGGGGTGTACGGGGTGTAATAGGGCGGCCATATATGGGGTGTAATAGGGCGGCCATATATGGGGTGTACGGGGTGTAATAGGGCGGCCATATATGGGGTGTACGGGGTGTAATAGGGCGGCCATATATGGGGTGTAATAGGGCGGCCATATATGGGGTGTACGGGGTGTAATAGGGCGGCCATATATGGGGTGTACGGGGTGTAATAGGGCGGCCATATATGGGGTGTCCGGGGTGTAATAGGGCGGCCATATATGGGGTGTACGGGGTGTAATAGGGCGGCCATATATGGGGTGTAATAGGGCGGCCATATATGGGGTGTAATAGGGCGGCCATATATGGGGTGTAATAGGGCGGCCATATATGGGGTGTACGGGGTGTAATAGGGCGGCCATATATGGGGTGTACGGGGTGTAATAGGGCGGCCATATATGGGGTGTACGGGGTGTAATAGTGCGGCCATATATGGGGTGTAATAGGGCGGCCATATATGGGGTGTAATAGGGCGGCCATATATGGGGTGTACGGGGTGTAATAGGGCGGCCATATATGGGGTGTACGGGGTGTAATAGGGCGGCCATATATGGGGTGTACGGGGTGTAATAGTGCGGCCATATATGGGGTGTAATAGGGCGGCCATATATGGGGTGTAATAGGGCGGCCATATATGGGGTGTACGGGGTGTAATAGGGCGGCCATATATGGGGTGTACGGGGTGTAATAGGGCGGCCATATATGGGGTGTACAGGTGTGACTCCAGCCTTATATATGGGGTGTACCGGGTGTTGTAGGGCGGCCAAAGAGGTCATGTACCTACTGAATAGAGGGACGTTCAACAAAATTCTCCACGCCGCATAGCCAAACCCACATATCACTTTTCCTATTGCTGTTCACAAAATCATTACAACATTAGGGTCGTCCAAAAAGACGGTCGTAAAATGGGCAAAAAAAAGATATTGTTGTAACACAGGGCCCCCATATAGGCACCACCCCCCCCTTTTACATAGCCCCTCTCCCTCCCTATGTAGTCATCTCGTCTGGTACTTGCCACCACTCCCCCATGTAGGCAAACAAAAACAACATACTCACCTAGTCGGCACATGTCCGGCGTCTCCTCTCCCTGTTCTGAGCTCAGGAGTGACATCACTTGTGTGCTGGAGCACTTGGGGGGAGCGGCCTCTTGTGGCTGGAGGCAGAAGGCTCCTTGCGGCCACAAGAGTGTTTAGCAGAACGGGGACCCAAAGGCTCCTTGTTCTGTCAATAACACTCAGTGCTGCATTAAACTGTGAGCGTTCATCATGAGCGCTCACATTAAAGGGCCACTCCTACGTGGCTGCTGACAGCGACGTGGGGGGGCTGCATATGGTGGCCGTCGTGGAATATGACCCCAAAATCGTGAATGTACCGTCTGATTATGGACGTGTTTAGCAATGGACGTGGTTTAGCAATGGAACTGACTCCTTTTGTGCTTATTGTACAGTTTTATTGGGTATGGGAGACGGAAGCTTGCTGTTCATGGACTACGACCATATCTCCTCCCCCGACTGATGCACGGCTTCTGGATTGACCCAGTCCCACCTTCTGTGTCAGGTCCGTCATTAGGACTTGCCACAGAGCTCATAGAAATGACTACAGAAGCCGTGCATCACCCGGGGGAGGAGATGTTGGTGCGCCAGGCCCTCCTCAAGTGCACCAAAATAACAAATGTGCATACTTAGAAAATGGCGTAGATCCTGGGAACCAGGCGGTGAATTAAAAAAGTACAGCACCATCAGAATCAGTGCAGCGTCATGCATCAGGTTGTATGAAAAGCTTATTATACGGTGGTATATTCATCATTTTTCACCAGACAACCTCTAAGGTGATGTTCACACATGGAGTTTCATTGTAGTACTGTACTCTATTCACAGAAATAATGCAGTACCGCAATGAAACTGAAATGTGTGACCACCTCATGCCCTTTTTCTCCGGAGTACCCCTTTAAAGGGGTTATCCAGCGCTACAAAAACATGGCCACTTTCCCCCTACTGTTGTCTCCAGTTGGGGTGGGGTTTTGAAACTCAGTTCCATTGAAGTAAATGGAGCTTAATTGCAAACTGCACCTGAACTGGAGACAAGAGAGGGGGAAAAGTGTCCATGTTTTTGTAGCATTGGACAACCCCTTTAAGGGCCATCCCAAATTAAGCCGTTTAAATTTTTTTTTTGCAGAAATCAATAGTACAGGCGATTTTAAGAAACTTTGTAATTGGTTTTATTAGCGAAAAATGCATTTTTATCATGAAAAAGCAGTTTGAAGCTCTCCCCCCTGTCGTCATGGTTCTCTATGGAGAGGGGAGGGGTGGAGGGAGATGAGGAACCAAAACAGGATAACAAAGAGTTAATTTACAGCTACATCATCGAGCTATCTCCTCTGAGGTCAGCACTGACCTCTCTGACCTCTGAATACCGGCTTTCACACAGGTCCAGCTGTGTAATTCTTTATTCTCTGCTGGCGACTAATCTCCCTCCTCCCCCCTCCCCTCTCCATAGGTTACACAGAGCCCGACTGATGTAAGAGTCGAGATTTCCTGATAATGAGCAGTGACTGAGAGAGAGGAGGGGGGAGGACCTGGGGAAAGGCTTATTGAATGCAGATAATGGCAGATTTGCCTAATACACCCAATTACAAAGTTTCTTAAAATCGGCAGTGACACTTTAAAGATTAGAGATAAACACAACTTAAAGGGAACCTGTCATTCTGGCTACCGGGGGAAAGCCCACCTGGCCCCCCGGTGGAGCCCCGCATACTGAATCCTTCCAGGAAGTCCCGCTTCTGGACCCAGTCCCGGGGCGGAGAAGTTGCCGCCCGAAGCTATGCTATATCAATAGAGATGAGTCCGACGTCCATAGAAAATGACTGGAGTAGGGTTGGGCAGGCTCTGCCCCGGCAGCTGGGGTGACAGGTCCTCTTTAACCATGTTTGAGTCCTATCCTTCAGCATTTCATTACCGGTGGCTGAAGAAGTTGGATGCAGCCCAAGGGAATCCTAGAAACATGGATACTGTCTATGGTCTATGGCTACATCTATGTTTTCCAGGATTTCCCAGGGCTGCTGGGACTCAAGCATGCTTGAGGCGCGCTCATTTTCATTAAAGATCTGTCTAAACAATAGGAGGAGGAGAACAGATGGGCCAAGAAAGGCTTCAGGGCAGATAACACACGGCAGCCTAAGTATGCCACAGAGTCACAGGAAACTCCTCTTCTCCTGTGTTATCCATTGATGACTATAGTCTCCCTATGTTTCAAACAAATATGACTGTAGAGGTTTTCCCCCCCAAAAAGCTTCTATACATCAGATAATGGGGCAATTTTACAGTATATTAGAGAACAATACCTTGTTATATTTTTTTGTTTTGTTCCAGAAACATGGCTATGTTGGCGCTATGTACAGCGACAGAACTCTACAACATCCTGAACCAGTCTACTAAATTCTCTAGGCTTGCTGAACCAAACTATTTATGTCTTCTGGGTACGTAAATTTTTATATATATATATATATATATATATATATATATATATATATGTTATCGCATGTAACTGTGTCTTGACAGGCATCTGTCTTCTTCTTTAAAATATATATATTTTTCATTTTATAGACGCACGTTCCAAAAGGGAGTACAATGAGAGCCACATTATTACTGCAAGGAGAGCTAAACAGGTATTGTTGGGCTTTATTCACATGGTGCAGATTCACTGTAGATTTTAGCTCTGGATTCGCACAGGTAATACATGCAGTGGATTGTAGCACTACACATTGCATCAAATGAAACCAGTGTAACAGTACACAGAGGACTAGAGGTGAGCAAACCTTAAAGTGTCCCTGTCATTATAACTTTCATCAACAGTAAATGTAAAATAAAGCAAGTTTACAATTTACATTCATTTTCTTTTTGTTATCATGCTATAAAACAGCTATACTTACTGTATCCAGGTCCAGCCTCCTGAAGGCAGATATATAACAGCTATACTTACTGTATCCAGGTCCAGTCTCCTGAAGGCAGCTATATAACAGCTATACTTACTGTATCCAGCTCCAGTCTCCTGAAGGCAGCTATATAACAGCTATACTTACTGTATCCAGCTCCAGTCTCCTGAAGGCAGCTATATAACAGCTATACTTACTGTATCCAGGTCCAGTCTCCTGAAGGCTGCTATATAACAGCTATACTTACTGTATCCAGGTGCAGTCTCCTGCAGGCAGCTATATAACAGCTATACTTACTGTATCCAGGTCCAGTCTCCTGCTATATAACAGCTATACTTACTGTATCCAGGCCCAGTCTCCTGAAGGCAGCTATATAACAGCTATACTTACTGTATCCAGGTCCAGTCTCCTGAAGGCAGCTATATAACAGCTATACTTACTGTATCCAGGTGCAGTCTCCTGCAGGCAGCTATATAACAGCTATACTTACTGTATCCAGGTCCAGTCTCCTGAAGGCAGCTATATAACAGCTATACTTACTGTATCCAGGTGCAGTCTCCTGCAGGCAGCTATATAACAGCTATACTTACTGTATCCAGGTCCAGTCTCCTGAAGGCCGCTATATAACAGCTATACTTTCTATATCCAGGTCCAGTCTCCTGAAGGCAGCTATATAACAGCTATACTTACTGTATCCAGGTCCAGTCTCCTGAAGGCCGCTATATAACAGCTATACTTTCTATATCCAGGTCCAGTCTCCTGAAGGCAGCTATATAACAGCTATACTTACTGTATCCAGGTCCAGTCTCCTGAAGGCAGCTATGTAACAGCTATACTTACTGTATCCAGGTCCAGTCTCCTGAAGGCTGCTATATAACAGCTATACTTACTATATCCAGGGCCATTCTCCTGAAGGCTGCTATATAACAGCTATACTTACTGTATCCAGGTCCAGTCTCCTGGAGGCTGCTATATAACACCTATACTTACTGTATCCAGGTCCAGTCTCCTGAAGGCAGCTATATAGCAGCTATACTTACTGTATCCAGGTCCAGTCTCCTGAAGCTTTTTAATTTTGTGCTGGTGACTAAATACTAAGAGACTAAAATGTAAATTGCAAACTTGCTTTATATCACATCTACTGTTGATTTCGTTTTTGGAAGTTATGACGACAGTAACACTTTAAGAAGAACCTGTCACCGCCTGTGCTGGGGCAGAGCCCGGCCGACCCCCCGCTAGAGACCCTTATACTTACCCCATACACGAAATCCCGCTCCTTGATCCGCTCCCGTTGCTGAGATATCACTGTCGGAAGCCTGGTGGACGCGCATCAGAGATGAGTCCGACGCTCATAGAGAATGACGGCTACATTGATTCTCTATGATCGTCAGACTCATCTCTGTTGCGCGCGCCAGGCTTCCGACTGTGATATCTAGGCAGCGGAAGCGAGTCAAGGAGCGGGACTTCGTGCACGGGGTAAGTATAAGGGTCTCTAGCGAGGGGGGGGGAGAGTATAAGGGGTGTCGGCCAGGCTCTGTCCGGCATGGACGGTGACAGGTTCCCTTTAAGCATGCTTGGGTCCCTCCGAACTTGAGCGTTTGCCCATCCCTACAGAGGACAGAGAGCCTCATCTGACAGTGAACAAGGCAATGCAATCTTTCATGTTTTTTTTCTATAGAATGAAGACATGTGCTTCCTGTTACCAGAGTCTATAGAGTTGGATTGCATGAAGTATTGTGTGGTATATGACAGTCGGACTGATTCTTTAGATGGTGAAGGTAAGTAAATTATACAGCAGTAACTTCAAGTATTTATAGAGAAACTAACAGCAGGTGAGAAGACTCTTTTTCTTACCTTCATTCTCAGTGATGTTTTAGGTAAATCCTGCAATTTATTATTATGTAAGGCTGGGTTCACACTGCAGTTTGTTTTATGCAAAAAAAAAAAACAGATGTATTTGTGTGCATCCGTTTTGATCCGTTTTTCCATTGACTTCCATTATAAAAAAAAAGTATCAAAAAACGCATGTTTTTTAGCGTACACAAAAATGTGGATGACCACGTTTTTGTGCATGCTAAAGAAAAAACGGATGTGTTTTCATCTTTCTTTCATAATATAAGTCAACGGAGAAACGGTTAAAAACGGATACACACAAAAACATCAGTTTTTTGCAAAAAAAAAACGGATAAAAAAACAGACTGCAAAGACGCAGCGTGAACCCAGCCTAAATTATTCTGTTTGGTGCATGTAGGAATTAATGAAAATGGTGCAGAGGATAAAAGTAAGAAAACCACCTTAATTCTTAGCGTCCCCGGCCCTATGGGAACATAACAGGGTGTTAGAGTTTCCCTTTAATATCTACATTCTCTTCATAGGTCCGGCCATACAATGTGCCAAGGTCATGTCACAAGTCACTCGTCTCCCAGTGCTGGTGCTCAAAGGGGGATATGAAGAATTTTCAGGTTATTACCATTTCTTCAGGTCTCAGAAGGTTTTTTGGATGCCCCAGGTAAGTACGTACAACCTGCTTGGTTTATATGTACAGGTTAGGTGGGCTGACTCTTTATCGCACAGCTTCCCAGCAACTCGTTGAACAGCTTGTGGGGGTTGGCGGTGGATTGGCCTGATGTTCGGACGTACATGACCGTTATCGTCGCTCGCTTGCAGTGTCTTTACAAGGCACGATTAGTCACACGGTCGGCTGCACAGGTGATCGCTGTATCGTACGTGCGGCCGTAACAATGCATTGTTACCGGCCGCACCTCTCCTGTTTATGGGTGTGTGGCTTCTGCTGCCTTCCGTACACAAATGTGAAAACACAGCCAAATGGTGCGGCCACACGTTGCATACCCTGCAGATTTTCTGCAGCATCTATAGAGCCAAAATCAGGAGTGGAGCCAACTAGAACAGGAAGGTATAAGGCTGTTCCCACATTCGGAGTGCGGTCAAAAGCACCCCCACTTTATTCTAGGCTAATAGGCCATGTAAGCTGGGGTAGACCAGGTTGGCCTAACCCTTTATAATCCCTAAATATATGTTGTATTGCAGAAATACAAAGAATACACAGGTTTATATTTACAGTGGGCTGGCAAAAAAAGAGTTAATCAAGTTTTATGGGGGGGGGGGGGTGGAATACAAAACTAGAGATGAGCGATCCCTGAGCGTGCCGGATTTGATTACTGGTGGCTGCTGAAGAAGTTGGATGCCGCCCCAGGGAGTCCTGGAAAACATGGAAAAAGCCTATGGGCCGTATGGACTCCCTAGGGCGTCATCCAACTTCTTCAGCAGCCACCAGTGATCAAATGCCGCATGCTCATTGATCGCTCATCTCTAATGATAACATCTTACTAAAGCATCTTGGTTTTTTTTCCTTATGATTATAACCTTATCCCTGCATCCGATATGTGCTCTATAGCCAATCTAGATCCTGGTCTTTTCATGGTTTTAGGCTGTTCCCGACTGTATAGTAAGCTGCATAGAGGCTTTTGCTATAACCTATATACAGCTTATAGACTCCACTTGCTTACTGATATTGTATTATTTGCATTTCTTGTAGGAAATTGATGAATTTCAGCCATATCCGATTGAAATCATCCCAGGTTTATTATACATGGGCGATCTAAGACAAGCAAATGACAGGCACATACAGAAGGATTTGAAGATTAAGTCTCACGTTAATGTCTCACTGGATCCTACACAGCTGTAAGTGATACGGCCCCTTTCACACATCAGTATTGTAATGTCCACAGTTACTGTACAAATCCGTAACTGCAGACAGTATAGTACCAAAGGCCGCGATTTGTACCACAGAAAATACCGGCAAGTCTGTATATGGCCCGTATTTACGGCACAGATGACCTATTACTAATGACCACAGACAGCGGATAAGTAAGAGGGCGGATAGGTAAGAGGGCGGATAAGTAAGAGGGCGGATAAGTAAGAGGGCGGATAGGTAAGAGGGCGGATAAGTAAGAGGGCGGATAGGTAAGAGGGCGGATAGGTAAGAGGGCGGATAGGTAAGAGGGCGGATAGGTAAGAGGGCGGATAGGTAAGAGGGCGGATAGGTAAGAGGGCGGATAGGTAAGAGGGCGGATAGGTAAGAGGGCGGATAGGTAAGAGGGCGGATAGGTATGAGGGCGGATAGGTATGAGGGAGGATAGGTAAGAGGGCGGATAGGTAAGAGGGCGGATAGGTAAGAGGGCGGATAGGTAAGAGGGCGGATAGGTAAGAGGGCGGGTAAGTAAGAGGGCGGGTAAGTAAGAGGGCGGATAAGTAAGAGGGCGGATAAGTAAGAGGGCGGATAAGTAAGAGGGCGGATAAGTAAGCGGGCGGATAGGTATGAGGGCGGATAGGTATGAGGGCGGATAGGTATGAGGGCGGATAAGTAAGAGGGCGGATAGGTATGAGGGCGGATAGGTAAGAGGGCGGATAGGTAAGAGGGCGGATAGGTAAGAGGGCGGATAGGTAAGAGGGCGGATAGGTATGAGGGCGGATAAGTAAGAGGGCGGATAAGTATGAGGGCGGATAAGTATGAGGGCGGATAGGTAAGAGGGCGGATAGGTATGAGGGCGGATAAGTAAGAGGGCGGATAAGTAAGAGGGCGGATAAGTAAGAGGGCGGATAAGTAAGCGGGCGGATAAGTAAGCGGGCGGATAAGTAAAAGGGCGGATAAGTAA
Source organism: Dendropsophus ebraccatus (assembly GCF_027789765.1). Lineage (NCBI taxonomy): Eukaryota > Metazoa > Chordata > Amphibia > Anura > Hylidae > Dendropsophus > Dendropsophus ebraccatus. The sequence goes on from NC_091458.1 coordinate 158,824,696, forward strand.
GAGGGCTGTCATCTTTGTTTCAGCATTTGATATACTTGTATTTTTCAGTTCTTTGCTCAGTGGACAAGTATTACACATTTCAGAGCCAGACTCATGCGATTCAGATCTTCTTCAGTTTTTCCCAAGTGCTTGTCAGTTTATAGGTAAATATTCATTGAAATCTGGATAGAACAGTGTCGTTTAGTCATATAGTCTCTTTTCTGGAGCTGTCCATACATATACTGTAGTTGCCACACATCCCCTGTAGGATCATGCACGTGGACACATACCCATACAGGGAGGTTAAGGTCTTTCATCTAATATGTACGGGCACCTTTACACCTTTTACTGTCTGCCCCTCGTACTGTACCACTGTCTGTCCCTCGTACTGTGCCACTCTCTGCCCCTCGTACTGTACCACTGTCTGTCCCTCGTACTGTATCACTGTCTGTCCCTCATACTGTACCACTGTCTGTCCCTCGTACTGTACCACTGTATGCTTCTCGTACTGTGCCACTGCCTGCCCCTCATACTGTGCCACTCTCTGCCCCTCATACTGTGCCACTCTCTGCCCCTCATACTGTTAGACTGCCTTCCCCTCGCACTGTGCCACTGTCTGCCCCTCATACTGTTAGACTGCCTTCCCCTCGCACTGTGCCACTGTCTGCCCCCTGTACTGTGCCACTGTCTTTGTTCCCAAATCTGTGGCTCTCCAGCTGTTGCAAAACTACGCCTGCCCCCCACCTCTTTTTGTGGTCAGTAGGGTAAATACAATGGAGGCAGACCATGCAACTGCTACAGGACCTGTGCGGCAGGTGGAAGTGTGGGAGTAGTTTCAGCCACGTTTGTATTGGATTTCAAACACAAATGTGGAGACATAGCCTTATGGTTCAGGTACATACAATACAATCCGTCAGTAGAAACAAATAACAGTTCTATATATTAGTGTAGAAATCCTTATTATTTCAATGGGCTTAAAACTTGTCGGTTCTGTATCTACTGCGCAGACCTGGCAGGAGCAGAGACTTCACAATATGATATTATATTATTATTTTCATCATACACATCGGAGTAGAAGATGTCATTGTGATACTTTTTGTTTCTTTTCCTAGATTCTCATATGGCACCAAATTGCGCCGTCCTCGTGTATTCCCAGCTCGGGATCAGCCGCTGCAGTGCTGTGCTAATTGCATATCTCATCCATTACAGAAAATGCACACTCCAGGTAATGTGTGACTACTTAAAGGGGAACGCCGGGCAGCCTTGATTATAAATAATACAGTTTTCTGGCCACTCTGTAACTCTTGCTGCTACTGTTCCCATGGGCCGCTATCAGACTACATTTTCCAGTAGTCTTTTGCGGCGCACACTAAGAACATCCTGTTTTCTCCTAACCCCGTAACCCCACCCCTCCTGACATCTCCCCGCCCCCTGTCCCCCCCCCCCCCCCCCCCCAATCTGTGCTCAGTAAAGAAACCTGTGCTTACTGAGGATTCACAGAGACCTGTTCTTATCACTTCCTGGTTATCACTGAATTACCAGTGCGGCAAAACGGTGCAGATACAGTAATTCTTTGCATGGAGGCATCTATATAATTTTTAACTAATAACGAATTTCCTATTAAATTGGTACTGGCCCTTTAATTTTTTTACATATAGCTGCCCTTATATAGAAAGTAAGAGCCTGTTCTTATTTCCCCACGCTCCCCCTGGGTCCTCCTGCGGCGTCAGACTCGTCTCAGGAGAGGCACCTGCCCAGTCAGTCACTGGCTGTGGCGCTGTCTGTTTTTCCTGAGCGGCCGGTCACTCCTAGGACGAGTCCATCAAAGGAGCGCTCAGTGGAGGGAGCCAGAGACTCCGCAGGAGGACCCGGGGGAGCATGGGAAGGTAAGAATAGGCCCTTTATTATTTTACACATAGGGCAGCAATATATTTAAAAAATGAAAGGCCAGAGTACCCATATAAAGTGAGTCTGTCAGCCGCCATTCATGTTCCCAGCTGCTGACACTGATAGGGAATGGTGGCGCATAGTACCCTTCATATGTGTCTCCTTTGATCTAACAGTGTCAGCAATTTGGAAGGTGAATTACAGCTGACAGATTACTACAAAATATTCCAATCACCACATTCATCAATAGACGTCTAATCTGCTTAAAATACAAAGAAATCTGTATGTGGTATCACTGCTATAGACCAGGGGTCGGGAACCTTGGCTCTCCAGCTGTTGCAGAACGACAACTCCCATCATGCCTGGAAAGCCAAAGCTTCAGCTGGAGAGCCGAGGTCCCCTCACCCTGATGATATAGGTGCATGTGTGTTATATAGAGAGACATAGAGCAGAGCGCGGGATCCTTTGTCTCATCTCACAATGTTGTTGTTTTTCAGGAAGCCTGGAATCGCCTTCTCAAGTGCAAAACCAATATGAGGCCAAACAGGGGGTTTGTACGGCAGCTGTCCAGATGGGAAAACGCGGTCTTAGGGCGTGAACATACCAACATATCAGATCCGAAGTTTTAATCGTCAGCATTACTAAAGTGATGGCGTTTGTCATTCAGGACAAGAAATACAAGTTTCTCTAAATAAACTATTTATTAGGTAACTCTACATTTAGCACCAGTAAGGTTTCCAGTAGATGAAGTAGTGTACATGGTGTAATAGTGACCAATGAGGACCAAGGTACAGAAGCCAGTCCTTTATCGGGCATATGGCATCCACTTGTATTGCAGATCTTCTGATACCTTTGTTATTTATCAGTGGTGATAAAGATATAAGATGATTACATTTTCCTATGATATCCCAGTGGTTGGAATTGCCCTTAAAGGGGTATTCCCATTTTGTTAAAGGGGCGGTGTCACGAAGCCAGGCAACATTGCAAACCCTTTCCCACAATCCCCCTTGCTGCCTGTGAAGTGAAAACCAACTGTGAGTACTAATAGGACAGATCGTGTGACTGGGATTGAACGGAGCATGAGTGACCCAAGAGAGTGGATGCCTGGCGACCGTTACCGAGGGCAACAGGTTATAAATCTAAGCAGCACACGGGGGATTAGTGAGTCTAGCTCTCACCTGATACATTGTAAGAAATGCTTGTACATTGGAAAGATGTTACATTTAACATAATGAATCAGTATAGACCTTGTTTTCTTCATGGCACTGCCCCTTTAAGTTATTCTCTATTCACAGGAGCCAACTGGTGGAATTCTGACTGCTGGGACCCCCACCGATTACGAGAACAAGGACATAACTTTCCATTGAATGAATGGTGTGCACAGCCACTTGCTATGAGGGTCGCTGGACATTTCCGCACATGCTCGGTGCACACCATTCATTCCAGGTACAGTTATATGTCTGTTCTCAGGATCAGTCAGAATCCCCCTTTAAATAATCCACCTATAACTTGGAGTATGCTTGCTGAGACTTTTTGTCACAAAGAGGATTCTCTCCTGGTCTTTCTGCTAGTGGTGTGTGCACATGCATGGGGAGCCTATATGACCTGTCCTCCATTTATAATCTTTTCCTAGCTTCAATATTGGCAGTTAAAAACCTGACTGTGTGAACACACCCCAAAAGGGCCAGCGATCAGCCGTAACTGAGGAAAGGCTCATTCATGAGCTGATTGTATCTCTTATATGACCAATAAAATTAGAGTTATCAGCAGGAGACAAGCCAACAGCTAGGGGGCGCCGGTAGCAACCCTGTTAGTCCTCACTCAGCACCCCCTCTGCCATTGTCGGGAACTGTCCAGAGCAGGAAAGTTTTCTATGGGGATTTCCTGCTGCTCTGGACAGTTCCTGACATGGACAGAGGTGGCAGCAGAGAGCACTGTGTCAGACTGAAGAGAATACATCACTTTCTGCAGGACATACAGCAGCTGATAAGTACTAGAAGACTGGAAATTTATCTGACACCAGTTGATTTGAAAACTTCTTTTTCACTGGAGTACCCTTTTAAACTTGTAGGGTTCTTGAAATTATTTTTGCAAATACATTCATTAAAGGGGTAGTGCAGCGCTAAACAATAATTCACTAAATAACACACATTACAAAGTTATACAACTTTGTAATGTATGTTATGTTAGTGAATGGCCCCCTTCCCCGTGTTTCCCGCCACCCCCGGAAGTGTAGTGCTTTATACTCACCTGATGCATGTCGACCCCCGTCCGCCATCTTGCGACAATGATGTCATCTTCAGGTGGCCGGCCGAACCGCTCCGACCGTCCCTTGTGCCGGCCGCCCTCTGCCGCGTCATCAGCTGCTCAGCCGCGATTGGCTGAGCATAACTAGTCTCTATAGAGAGCAGTAGAGATTACCACCACCAGGGGGAGACCTCCTTCTAGTCTCTATAGAGAGCAGTACAGATTACCACCACCAGAGGGAGACCTCCTAATAGTCTCTATACAGAGCAGTACATATTACCACCACCAGAGGGAGACCTCCTAATAGTCTCTATATACAGAGCAGTACAGATTACCACCACCAGGGGGAGACCTTCTAGTCTCTATATACAGAGCAGTACATATTACCACCACCAGAGGGAGACCTCCTTCTAGTCTCTATATACAGAGCAGTACATATAACCACCACCAGAGGGAGACCTCCTAATAGTCTCTATATACAGAGCAGTACAGATTACCACCACCAGGGGGAGACCTCCTAATAGTCTCTATATACAGAGCAGTACAGATTATCACCACCAGAGGGAGACCTCCTAATAGTCTTTATATACAGAGCAGTACATATTACCACCACCAGGGGGAGACCTCCTAATAGTCTCTATAGAGAGCAGTACAGATTACCACCACTAGGGGGAGACCTCCTTCTAGTCTATATATAGAGCAGTACATATTACTACCACCAGGGGGTGACCTCCTTCTAGTCTATATACAGAGCAGTACATATAACCACCACCAGGGGGAGACCTCCTTCTAGTCTATATACAGAGCAGTACATATTACCACCACCAGGGGGAGACCTCCTTCTAGTCTATATACAGAGCAGTACAGATTACCACCACCAGGGGGAGACCGCCTTCTAGTCTCTATACAGAGCAGTACATATTACCACCACCAGGGGGAGACCTCCTTCTAGTCTCTATACAGAGCAGTACATATTACCACCACCAGGGGGAGACCTCCTTCTAGTCTCTATATAGAAAGCAGTACATATTACCACCACCAGGGGGAGACCTCCTAATAGTCTCTATACATAGCAGTACATATTACCACCACCAGGGGGAGACCTCCTTCTAGTCTCTATATACAGAGCAGCACATATTACCACCACCAGGGGGAGACCTCCGTCTAGTCTCTATACAGAGCAGTACATATTACCACCACCAGGGGGAGACCTCCTTCTAGTCTATATACAAAGCAGTACATATTACCACCACCAGGGGGAGACCTCCTTCTAGTCTATATACAAAGCAGTACATATTACCACCACCAGGGGGAGACCTCCTTCTAGTCTATATACAAAGCAGTACATATTACCACCACCAGGGGGAGACCTCCTTCTAGTCTCTATACAGAGCAGTACATATTACCACCACCAGGGGGAGACCTCCTTCTAGTCTCTATACAGAGCAGTACATATTACCACCACCAGGGGGAGACCTCCTTCTAGTCTCTATATACAGAGCAGTACAGATTACCACCACCAGGGGAGACCTCCTAATAGTCTATATACAGAGCAGTACATATTACCACCACCAGGGGGAGACCTCCTTCTAGTCTATATACAGAGCAGTATAGATTACCACCACCAGGGGGAGACCTCCTAATAGTCTCTATATACAGAGCAGTACATATTACCACCACCAGGGGGAGACCTCCTAATAGTCTCTATATACAGAGCAGTACATATTACCACCACCAGGGGGAGACCTCCTTCTAGTCTATATACAGAGCAGTACATATTACCACCACCAGAGGGAGACCTCCTAATAGTCTCTATACAGAGCAGTACAGATTACCACCACCAGAGGGAGACCTCCTAATAGTCTCTATATACAGAGCAGTACATATTACCACCACCAGGGGAGACCTCCTTCTAGTCTATATACAGAGCAGTATAGATTACCACCACCAGGGGGAGACCTCCTAATAGTCTCTATATACAGAGCAGTACATATTACCACCACCAGGGGGAGACCTCCTAATAGTCTCTATACAGAGCAGTACATATTACCACCACCAGGGGGAGACCTCCTAATAGTCTCTATATACAGAGCAGTACATATTACCACCACCAGGGGGAGACCTCCTAATAGTCTCTATATACAGAGCAGCACATATTACCACCACCAGGGGGAGACCTCCTAATAGTCTCTATATACAGAGCAGTACATATTACCACCACCAGGGGGAGACCTCCTTCTAGTCTCTATAGAGAGCAGTACAGATTACCACCACCAGAGGGAGACCTCCTAATAGTCTCTATACAGAGCAGTACAGATTACTACCACCAGGGGGAGACCTCCTTCTAGTCTATATATACAGAGCAGTACATATTACCACCACCAGGGGGAGACCTCCTTCTAGTCTATATACAGAGCAGTACATATTACCACCACCAGAGGGAGACCTCCTAATAGTCTATATACAGAGCAGTACATATTACCACCACCAGGGGGAGACCTCCTTCTAGTCTATATACAAAGCAGTACATATTACCACCACTAGGGGGAGACCTTTTAGTCTCTATATACAGAGCAGTACATATTACCACCACCAGGGGGAGACCTCCTAATAGTCTCTATACAGAGCAGTACATATTACCACCACTAGGGGGAGACCTCCTAATAGTCTCTATATACAGAGCAGTACATATTACCACCACCAGGGGGAGACCTCCTAATAGTCTCTATATACAGAGCAGCACATATTACCACCACCAGGGGGAGACCTCCTAATAGTCTCTATATAGAGCAGCACATATTACCACCACCAGGGGGAGACCTCCTAATAGTCTCTATATACAGAGCAGTACAGATTACCACCACCAGGGGGAGACCTCCTTCTAGTCTATATACAAAGCAGTACATATTACCACCACTAGGGGGAGACCTTCTAGTCTCTATATACAGAGCAGCACATTTTACCACCACTAGGGGGAGACCTACTTCTAGTCTATATACAGAGCAGTACATATTACCACCACCAGGGGGAGACCTTCTAGTCTCTATATACAGAGCAGCAGTACATATTACCACCACCAGGGGGAGACCTCCTAATAGTCTATATACAGAGCAGTACATATTACCACCACTAGGGGGAGACCTTCTTCCAGTAACTCCATTCTAGTCTTCGCTCCCCGATGAGACGCGCACACAGCCGATCTCTGAACTCCCTCACGTCACGTGACCTACAGCCCCCCCCCCCTCTCTCCACCGGGCCCCCTGATTGGCTGCGGACTAGGGGGGCGTGAGCGACCTTGTCATTGGTTCCCAACACTAATCAGGAAGTGTCGCTGAGGCCGCTCACAGGGAGACGGCGGCGGGAAGGTGACATGGCGTCCGCGGCGCTGCCAGACTGTATGCGGGAGTGGGGGGAGCTGCAGCAGCATTACCAGGACATGCAGGTGGGTGACGGGGGGCGGGACCCCTCAGCCGCCGCGGTTAGCGCTCCCCGTGCAGTCTGACGCATGCCCCGCCCCCGCCCGCGGTGATTGGTGGATCTGGGGAGATGAGCTGAGGCGGTCTCCATGGGAACAAGGAGCGATAGATGTGGGCAGATGGGCCTGCACCACTGGGCGACATATGCGAAGTCTGCGCCAAATTAGCGTCAGCTCCCAGCATGCCTGGACAATGAAGGCTTCAGCATGATGGGAGTTGTAGTTCTGCAACAGCTGGAGGGCCTTGTCCCCCCTGAAGCTGCCAACTCCTATCTGACCATTGGTGGATTCTTACTATAGATCCATCACCTGTGGCAGAACGAACTACAACTCCCAGCATCTCTGGGCGATATAGATAATAGTGGTTAATACATAAGTGTTTTTTAGGGGCGATCCCTAGCAGGAAGATATTACACCCAGGGGCGATCCCTAGCAGGAAGATATTACACCCCAGGGGCGATCCCCAGCAGGAAGATATTACACCCCAGGGGCGATCCCTAGCAGGAAGATATTACTCCCCAGGGGCGATCCCCAGCAGGAAGATATTACACCCCAGGGGCGATCCCTAGCAGGAAGATATTACACCCCAGGGGCGATCCCCAGCAGGAAGATATTACACCCCAGGGGCGATCCCTAGCAGGAAGATATTACTCCCCAGGGGCGATCCCTAGCAGGAAGATATTACTCCCCAGGGGCGATCCCCAGCAGGAAGATATTACACCCCAGGGGCGATCCCTAGCAGGGAAGATATTACACCCCAGGGGCGATCCCTAGCGGGAAGATATTACACCCCAGGGGCGATCCCCAGCAGGAAGATATTACACCCCAGGACCGATCCCTAGCAGGGAGGGTATTACACCCCAGGGGCGATCCCTAGCAGGGAAGATATTACTCCCCAGGGGCAATCCCTAGCAGGAAGATATTACTCCCCAGGGGCGATCCCTAGCAGGAAGATATTACACCCCAGGGGCGATCCCTAGCAGGGAAGATATTACACCCCAGGGGCGATCCTTAGCGGGAAGATATTACACCCCAGGGGCGATCCCCAGCAGGAAGATATTACACCCCAGGACCGATCCCTAGCAGGGAGGGTATTACACCCCAGGGGCGATCCCTAGCAGGGAAGATATTACTCCCCAGGGGCAATCCCTAGCAGCGAGGTATTACACCCCAGGGGCGATCCCTAGCAGGGAAGATATTACACCCCAGGGGCGATCCCTAGCAGGGAAGATATTACACCCCAGGGGTGATCCCTAGCAGGGAAGATAATACACCCCAGGGGCGATCCCTAGCAGGGAAGATATTACACCCAGGGGCGATCCCTAGCAGGGAAGATATTACACCCCAGGGGCGATCCCTAGCAGGGAGGGTATTACACCCCAGGACCGATCTCTAGCAACGAAGATATTACACCCCAGGGGCGATCCCTAGCAGGAAGATATTACACCCCAGGGGCGATCCCTAGCAGGAAGATATTACACTCCAGGGGCGATCCCTAGCGGGAAGATATTACACCCCAGGGACGATCCCTAGCAGGGAAGATATTACACCCCAGGGGCGATCCCTAGCAGGGAAGATATTACACCCCAGGGGCGATCCCTAGCAGGGAAGATATTACACCCCAGGGGCGATCCCCAGCAGGAAGATATTACACCCCAGGGGCGATCCCTAGCAGGGAAGATATTACACCCCAGGGGCGATCCCCAGCAGGAAGATATTACACCCCAGGGGCGATCCCCAGCAGGAAGATATTACACCCCAGGGGCGATCCCTAGCACGGAGGGTATTACACCCCAGGGGCGATCCCCAGCAGGAAGATATTACACCCCAGGGGCGATCCTTAGCGGGAAGATATTACACCCCAGGGGCGATCCCTAGCAGGAAGATATTACACCCCAGGGGCGATCCCTAGCGGGAAGATATTACACCCCAGGGGCGATCCCTAGCAGGGAAGATATTACACCCCAAGGGCGATCCCTAGCAGGAAGATATTACACCCAGGGGCGATCCCTAGCAGGAAGGTTATTACACCCCAGGGGCGATCCCTAGCAGGGAAGATATTACACCCCAGGGGCGATCCCTAGCAGGGAAGATATTACACCCCAGGGGCGATCCCTAGCAGGGAAGATATTACACCCCAGGGGCGATCCCTAGCAGGGAAGATATTACACCCCAGGGGCGATCCCTAGCGGGAAGGTATTACACCCCAGGGGCGATCCCTAGCGGGAAGATATTACACCCAGGGGCGATCCCTAGCAGGAAGATATTACTCACCAGGGGCAATCCCTAGCAGGGAAGATATTACACCCCAGGACCGATCCCTAGCAGGGAAGATATTACACCCCAGGACCGATCCCTAGCAGCGAGGTATTACACCCCAGGGGCGATCCCTAGCAGGGAAGATATTACACCCCAGGGGTGATCCCTAGCAGGGAAGATAATACACCCCAGGGGCGATCCCTAGCAAAGAAGATATTACACCCAGGGGCGATCCCTAGCAGGGAAGATATTACACCCCAGGGGCGATCCCTAGCAGGGAAGATATTACACCCCAGGGGCGATCCCTAGCAGGGAAGATATTACACCCCAGGACCGATCCCTAGCAGGGAGGGTATTACACCCCAGGGGCGATCCCTAGCAGGGAAGATATTACACCCCAGGGGCGATCCCTAGCAGGGAAGATATTACACCCCAGGGGCGATCCCTAGCGGGAAGGTATTACACCCCAGGGGCGATCCCTAGCAGGGAAGATATTACACCCCAGGGGCGATCCCTAGCAGGGAAGATATTACACCCCAGGACCGATCCCTAGCAGGGAGGGTATTACACCCCAGGGGCGATCCCTAGCAGGGAAGATATTACTCCCCAGGGGCAATCCCTAGCAGCGAGGTATTACACCCCAGGGGCGATCCCTAGCAGGGAAGATATTACACCCCAGGGGCGATCCCCAGCAGGAAGATATTACACCCCAGGGGCGATCCCCAGCAGGAAGATATTACACCCCAGGGGCGATCCCTAGCACGGAGGGTATTACACCCCAGGGGCGATCCCCAGCAGGAAGATATTACACCCCAGGGGCGATCCTTAGCGGGAAGATATTACACCCCAGGGGCGATCCCTAGCAGGAAGATATTACACCCCAGGGGCGATCCCTAGCGGGAAGATATTACACCCCAGGGGCGATCCCTAGCAGGGAAGATATTACACCCCAAGGGCGATCCCTAGCAGGAAGATATTACACCCAGGGGCGATCCCTAGCAGGAAGGTTATTACACCCCAGGGGCGATCCCTAGCAGGGAAGATATTACACCCCAGGGGCGATCCCTAGCAGGGAAGATATTACACCCCAGGGGCGATCCCTAGCAGGGAAGATATTACACCCCAGGGGCGATCCCTAGCAGGGAAGATATTACACCCCAGGGGCGATCCCTAGCGGGAAGGTATTACACCCCAGGGGCGATCCCTAGCGGGAAGATATTACACCCAGGGGCGATCCCTAGCAGGAAGATATTACTCACCAGGGGCAATCCCTAGCAGGGAAGATATTACACCCCAGGACCGATCCCTAGCAGGGAAGATATTACACCCCAGGACCGATCCCTAGCAGCGAGGTATTACACCCCAGGGGCGATCCCTAGCAGGGAAGATATTACACCCCAGGGGTGATCCCTAGCAGGGAAGATAATACACCCCAGGGGCGATCCCTAGCAAAGAAGATATTACACCCAGGGGCGATCCCTAGCAGGGAAGATATTACACCCCAGGGGCGATCCCTAGCAGGGAAGATATTACACCCCAGGGGCGATCCCTAGCAGGGAAGATATTACACCCCAGGACCGATCCCTAGCAGGGAGGGTATTACACCCCAGGGGCGATCCCTAGCAGGGAAGATATTACACCCCAGGGGCGATCCCTAGCAGGGAAGATATTACACCCCAGGGGCGATCCCTAGCGGGAAGGTATTACACCCCAGGGGCGATCCCTAGCAGGGAAGATATTACACCCCAGGGGCGATCCCTAGCAGGGAAGATATTACACCCCAGGACCGATCCCTAGCAGGGAGGGTATTACACCCCAGGGGCGATCCCTAGCAGGGAAGATATTACTCCCCAGGGGCAATCCCTAGCAGCGAGGTATTACACCCCAGGGGCGATCCCTAGCAGGGAAGATATTACACCCCAGGGGTGATCCCTAGCAGGGAAGATAATACACCCCAGGGGCGATCCCTAGCAGGGAAGATATTACACCCAGGGGCGATCCCTAGCAGGGAAGATATTACACCCCAGGGGCGATCCCTAGCAGGGAGGGTATTACACCCCAGGACCGATCTCTAGCAACGAAGATATTACACCCCAGGGGCGATCCCTAGCAGGAAGATATTACACCCCAGGGGCGATCCCTAGCAGGAAGATATTACACTCCAGGGGCGATCCCTAGCGGGAAGATATTACACCCCAGGGACGATCCCTAGCGGGGAAGATATTACACCCCAGGGGCGATCCCTAGCAGGGAGGGTATTACACCCCAGGGGCGATCCCTAGCAGGGAGGGTATTACACCCCAGGGGCGATCCCTAGCAGGGAGGTTATTACACCCCAGGGGCGATCCCTAGCAGGGAGGGTATTACACCCCAGGGGCGATCCCTAGCAGGGAGGTTATTACACCCCAGGGGCGATCCCTAGCAGGGAGGGTATTACACCCCAGGGGCGATCCCTAGCAGGGAGGGTATTATACCCCAGGGGCGATCCCTAGCAGGAAGATATTACACCCCAAGGGCGATCCCTAGCGGGAAGATATTACACCCCAGGGATGATCCCTAGCAGGGAGGGTATTACACCCCAGGGGCGATCCCTAGCAGGAAGATATTGCACCCCAGGGGCGATCCCTAGCACGGAGGGTATTACACCCCGAGGGCGATCCCTAGCGGGAAGATATTACACCCCAGGGATGATCCCTAGCAGGAAGATATTACACCCCAGGGGCGATCCCTAGCAGGGAGATTATTAAACCCCAGGGGCGATCCCTAGCACAGAGGGTATTACTACCCAGGGACAATCTCTAGCAGGGAGGGTATTACACACCATATTTAGTGAATAGTGGGGGTCTGACTGCTGGTGGGGGGTCCGATCACTGGAGGGAGGGTCCGATCACTGGAGGGAGGGTCCAGTCACTGGGACTTTTACCTTTTTAAGAAAGATGTTATACTGAATAATACAAGCACCTAGCGATACAAAGACTCTCTTGTTATAAGGATATCCAGATCCCATACAGATTAAAATGTATATCCTTAGCAGTCCACTAAAAATGTTAAACATCTATGGTTTGTCAAGTTTGTCAGCAGGTTATGGCGTCCTATTTCAGGGTCAGCAGGTTATGGCGTCCTATCTCAGGGTCAGCAGGTTATGGCGTCCTATTTCAGGGTCAGCAGGTTATGGCGTCCTATCTCAGGGTCAGCAGGTTATGGCGTCCTATCTCAGGGTCAGCAGGTTATGGCGTCCTATCTCAGGGTCAGCAGGTTATGGCGTCCTATCTCAGGGTCAGCAGGTTATGGCGTCCTATCTCCGGGTCAGCAGGTTATGGCGTCCTATCTCAGGGTCAGCAGGTGTATGGCGTCCTATCTCAGGGTCATCAGGGTTATGGCGTCCTATCTCAGCGTCAGCAGGTTATGGCGTCCTATCTCAGGGTCAGCAGGTGTATGGCATCCTATCTCAGGGTCAGCAGGTTATGGCGTCCTATCTCAGGGTCAGCAGGTGTATGGCGTCCTATCTCAGGGTCAGCAGGTTATGGCGTCCTATCTCAGGGTCAGCAGGGTTATGGCGTCCTATCTCAGGGTCAGCAGGTTATGGCGTCCTATCTCAGGGTCAGCAGGTTATGGGCTCCTATCTCAGGGTCAGCAGGTTATGGCGTCCTATCTCAGGGTCAGCAGGTTATGGGCTCCTATCTCAGGGTCAGCAGGTTATGGCGTCCTATCTCAGGGTCAGCAGGTTATGGCGTCCTATCTCAGGGTCAGCAGGTTATGGCGTCCTATCTTAGGGTAACATAAACTAGTGACAGAGAATCTGAACAGGATGATTTATCACTTACATTGCTCTGTGCAGTTGATCCACAGATCTCCTCCTGAATAACATGGACAATAAGTAGTCCTCTCCATTATGTGCATGAGCCCAGTAGTCCTGGATATTCATGAGAAGCAGAAAACTCCACCCACCAGCTGCTGATTGGCAGTTATCTATCCATGCTGTGTATAGGCAGTCACCTGTCAATCAGCAGCTGGAGGGCGGGGGAGGGGTGTGGCAAGAATCCTATTCTCCTGCATATTAGGAGAACAGTTGAACAGAATGATGACAGTAATACACCGATCTGTTCAGCATTTCTGTCACTAGTTTATGCTACTTTTATTTAAGGCGGCATAAACCTAGTGACAGATTCTCTTTAATTTTTGTTTTCTTTCAAATCAACTGATGTCAGAAAGTTATTTGTGATCCACTACTATTTAAAAATATCAAGCCTTCCAGTATTTATCAGCTGCTGTATGTCCTGCAGAAAGTGGTGTATTCTCTCCAGTCTGACACAGTGCTCTCTGCTGCCACCTCTGTCCATGTCAGGAACTGTCCAGAGCAGGAGAGGTTTTCTATGGGGATTTGCTGCTGCTCTGGACAGTTCCTGACATGGACAGAGGTGGCAGCAGAGAGCACTGTGTCAGACTGGAAAGAATATACCACTTCCTGCAGGACATACAGCAGCTGATAAGTATGGAACGACTGTAGATTTTTAAATAGAAGTAAAATACAAATTTATATATATATAGCTTTCTGACACCAGTTAATTTGAAATAATTTTTTTGCACTTTTAAATATTTTGCCAATACATTCATATAGCAAACCTGTCTCCTCCTCCTGATCTGCTGCTCTTTGCCTCCTATTATTAACAGCTCGTTGTCTAAGTTACCGACCACCACTCTGCTCTTAAAGCAGTGGTCCGGCTGGTGTGTGTGTCTGTGTGTATATATATATATATATATATATATATATATATATATATACAGTATATACACTTCATGCCTATATATCTACATTATAGCTATTTAGGCACCAGCCAGACCACTGTTTTTAGAGCAGAGTGGTGGTCGGTAACCTAGACAACGGGATGTCAGTAATGGGAAGAAAAGAGCAGAAGATCAGGAGGAGACCCGTTTTCTAGATGATTGTATTAGTTATCCAGGGTTAGAAAAAGCACGGCTACTTTCTTGCAAAAACAGCGCCACCACTATGTAAAGTGCTGCGGATCAGTTGGGACTATACAGATATTATTATTATTTATTATTATTATTACAGTTTATTATTAATATTAATATTACAGTTCATGTCCATTCACTTTAATGGCAGTGTGCTGCACAGCTGCAGCCAGGCTGAGGAGAGGAGAGCGGCTGTTTCTGCTGTAATAATCCTGCACAAGCCCTTTACCAGTTGTTTTTGACCTTTGCCCTGACTATCGGCGTTCTGAGCCTTATCATACCAGACGGTATAGGAGGGGGATTAACCTCTGCATAGAAGTCATAGATCGGTTAGTCAGGACATGACTAAGCTGAAGGTGCCCTTTACCCTCCATTCTATCGGGCAGTGACATTACAGAGGGGGGTGAGGCCGGAGCTGGCGCGGAGCCCCCGGTGTCCCAGCTGAGCGACTCCTCTTACACTAGGACTTTATTTAGCACAGCGGCCGATTCATCTGCTTATCTGTCATCTCACATATTGTCCCTGATGACCCGATCATAGGGAAAGACACGGAATATTGATCCAGCCACCTAGTCCCATTTCTAGCGCATATTTATTAGGTATCAGGTGTGTCAGGTGTGTAACAGGGCCGTAGAGTTGTAGGGCGATGCCAGGGGCGTAACTAGGATTTATGGGGCCCCCCAACATATTACCTGTCCCAGCGATATGGAGCTTTCCCCCCCGCCTTCGGCAGCTCTGAGACACTGTGCCCTGAGGTGGGGGGGTGAGGGGTAGCAGGCCGCTGGTTGGGGCAGCTCTGAGACACCTGCGGGGTGGGGGCTGCTTTAAGACAGTGTGTGTGTGGGGGAAGAGTTTAGGGGCCACTCCATTATACTGACTACTATACTAGATGCTGGGAAAGCTGGGTGACC
This sequence comes from Dendropsophus ebraccatus, assembly GCF_027789765.1. NCBI lineage: Eukaryota > Metazoa > Chordata > Amphibia > Anura > Hylidae > Dendropsophus > Dendropsophus ebraccatus. The sequence goes on from NC_091458.1 coordinate 158,840,428, forward strand.
TCCATTATACAGGATGCTGGGAAAGCTAAGTGACCCCGTTAAACAGGATGCCAGGGAGGATGAGTGACCCCATTTTACAGGATGCTGGGAAAGCTGAGTGACCCCATTATATAGGATGCCAAGGTAGCTGAGTGACATCATTATTTAAGATGCCAGGGAAGCTGATTGACCCCATTATACAGGATGCTAGGGAAGCTGAGTGACCCCATTATACAGGATGCTAGGAAAGCTGAGTGACCCCATTATACAGGATGCTAGGAAAGCTGGGTGACCCCATTATACCAGATGCCAGGGAAGCTGAGTGACCCTATTATACAGGATGCCAGGGAAGCTGAGTGACCCCATTATACAGGATGCTAGGGAAGCTGAGTGACCCCATTATACAGGATGCTAGGGAAGCTGGGTGACCCCATTATACAGGATGCTAGGGAAGCTGAGTGACCCCATTATATGGGATGCCAGGAATTTCCCAGCATTTTGTACTTAGTATGATGGAGGTCACCCAGCTTTTTCAGCATCTTGTAGTCAGTATGATGGGGGTCACCCAGCTTTCCCAGCATCTTGTATTCAGTATGATGGGGTCACCCAGCTTCTTGTACATAGTATGATTGAGGTCACCCAGCTTTCCTGCATCTTGTAGTTAGTATGATGGAGGTCACTCAGCTTTCCTGCATCTTGTAGTTAGTATGATGGAGGTCACCCAGCTTTCCCAGCATCTTATACTCAGTATGATGGAGGTCACCCAGCTTTCCCAGCATCTTGTACTTAGTATGATGGAGGTCACCCAGCTTTTCCAGCATCTTGTAGTTAGTATGATGGAGGTCACCCAGCTTTCCTGCATCTTATACTCAGTATGATGGAGGTCACCCAGCTTTCCCAGCATTTTGTACTTAGTATGATGTAGGTCACCCAGCTTTTCTAGCATCTTGTAGTCAGTATGATGGAGGTCACCCAGCTTTCCCAGTATCTTGTAGTCAGTATGATGGGGGTCACCCAGATTTCCCAGCATCTTGTAGTCAGTATGATGGAGGTCACCCAGCTCTCCCAGCATCTTGTAGTCAGTATCTTTCCCAGCATCTTGTACATAGTATGATGGATGTAACCCAGCTTTCCTGCATCTTGTAGTTAGTATGATGGAGGTCACCTAGCTTTCCTGCATCTTGTAGTTAGTATGATGGAGGTCACCCAGCTTTCCCAGCATCTTATACTCAGTATGATGGAGGTCACCCAGCTTTCCCAGCATCTTGTACTTAGCATAATGGCGATCACCCACTCACATTAGTATAATGTTAGTCAGTATGATGGGGGGTCACCTAGCTTTCCTATTATCTTGTAGTCAGTATGATGGGGGTCACCCAGCTTTCCCAGCATTTTGTAGTCAGTATGATGGAGGTCACCCAGCTTTCCCAGCATCTTGTGCTCTGTATAATGGAGCTCACCCAGCTTTCCTACATCTTGTAGTTAGTATGATGGTCACCCAGCTTTCCCAGCATCTTATACTCAGTATGATGGAGGTCACCCAGCTTTTCCAGCATCTTGTAGTTAGTATGATGGAGGTCACCCAGCTTTCCTACATCTTATACTCAGTATGATGGAGGTCACCCAGCTTTTCCAGCATCTTGTAGTTAGTATGATGGTCACCCAGCTTTCCCAGCATCTTATACTCAGTATGATGGAGGTCACCCAGCTTTCCCAGCATCTTGTGCTCTGTATAATGGAGCTCACCCAGCTTTCCTACATCTTATACTCAGTATGATGGAGGTCACCCAGCTTTCCCAGCATTTTGTACTTAGTATGATGTAGGTCACCCAGCTTTTCCAGCATCTTGTAGTCAGTATGATGGGGGTCACCCAGCTTTCCCAGTATCTTGTAGTCAGTATGATGGAGGTCACCCAGCTTTCCCAGCATCTTGTAGTCAGTATGATGGAGGTCACCCAGCTTTCCCATCATCTTGTAGTCAGTATGATGGAGGTCACCCAGCTTTCCCAGCATCTTGTACTTAGCATAATGGCGGTCACCCACTCAGCTTAGTATAAAGGTAGTCAGTATGATGGGGGTCACCTAGCTTTCCTATTATCTTGTAGTCAGTATGATGGGGGTCACCCAGCTTTCCCAGCATCTTGTAGTCAGTATGATGAAGGTCACCCAGCTTTCCCAGCATCTTGTGCTCTGTATAATGGAGCTCACCCAGCTTTCCTGCATCTCGTGCTCTGTATGATGGGGGTCACCCAGCTTTCCCAGCATCTTGTACTTAGTATGATGGAGGTCACCCAGCTTTCCCAGTATCTTGTAGTCAGTATGATGGGGGTCACCCAGCGTTCCTGCATCTTGTGCTCTGTATGATGGAGGTCACCCAGCTTTCCCAGGGCAGCATTACCTCCATATACAGGCCTGACTACAGTGTATCAGCTGTTCATACATCACCTGTCTGAAAAGAAATGCTCCATGTGTTTGTGTAACTTGTGTGTGATCTATCAGGAGACCCACCGCCTATACAAGCAGAAGCTGGAGGAATTAACCAAGCTGCAGGCGCAATGCTCCAGCTCCATAACCCGGCAGAAGAAAAAGCTGAAGGACCTGTCCCTGGAACTGAAGAAGTATGTAATGCCCCGCGCCTGTGGGATAATATCCGTCACTGTAGATGAAAAATAAAATGGAATACTGCAAGGGCTTAAAGAAAATTTGTCACTAGTTTCAAGCTGTCCGAACCACAAGCAGCATAAAACACTGCCAGGCTTTCCTATCAAGCGATCTACGATTCACTTTTAACGGCCGCTCCATTTCAGTAGTCATAGTTGTACCTTTGGCAGTAAGAGGGCTCGGTTATCAGGATGGACCCTGTCCCCGGTTGGTAGATCTCCTGTATTTGCTTAGGGGGAAAGATCTTTATGGTACAAACACACATGGCGGATCCACAGCGGATTTCTCTCGGCAAATTCGCAGGGAAATCCACCCTGGATCCCTGGCCTGTAGGTTGTATGGGAATCCCCGACTTAGCTCACTGATTGGCTGAGCGAGACGTTTAGCCGGGAAACCCCCCCGAAGCAAGCCGGATCCTGGAGCAGGTACAGTATATGCTCCGTCCATCGGGGGGTTAACGGGGCGGTCTACTTACATACTCGCAGCGGGATGTCCATCTGCTGCGAGTATGGCTTCCCATACAAACTACAGGCCAGGGATCTGCAGCAGATTTTGCTACGAATTCGCAGTGAGAAACATTAGTGTCCCAGGAGTCGGAGATAATAACAGGCGGCCGCAATCACGCAGTTGCCTGTTATTAACCCCTTAAACTATAGATTGTGGCGTGCAATGGCATAGCACTGATCAGTATATGCAATCTAATGATTTCATATATAAGTCCCCTAGGGGACCTGATACATTTCCCGCATGCAGCAGCATTTAATCCCCTGCTGACAAGTCTGTTCATGCTGCAGTCTCGGCAGGCAGAATCATAGTGACAGCTGCTCCGATTCCAGACCGTCACCTGGTTTATGCTGTTATATCTGTGAGCAGGATACACTGAGTACAGTCAGGTATAACACGGATACAGTCTAGGTCATTGGCCGTATCCCAGCTTTCGTGCGTTGACAGCGTTTTTCTGTACGTTAAAAAATTAAAGGGACTGAAATGAAAACAGTGAAACATATAGAAAACCGCAGTGTGAACACAGTCTATTTGGAAAACATTGTTTGTTTTTTTTATTGCTTCAGGATTAAGAGTCCGGAAAATGATGGCCAAATCAAGGAAATAAAAGAAACCATGAAGCAGCGAGAGAAGGCGTTTTTTGAAATGGAGTCTTTCCTCCCAAAGAAAAATGGGTAAGTAGTGTACGCTATGCAGCATTGCCATCCACTGATTAAAAAAAATGGCGAGGACAAATCAACTTTATTGAATTGGCGTCCATGCCCCGGGGTGCACATAGACCATAGCACTGTATGGCAGCCCACAGGGGACCTAACTACTGTATGGCAGCCCACAGGGGACCTAACTACTATATGACAACCCACAGGGGACCTAACTACTATATGGCAGCCCACAGGGGACCTAACTAGTATATGGCAGCCAACAGGGACCTAACTACTATATGGCAGCCCACAGGGGACGTAACTACTGTATGGCAGCCCACAGGGGACCTAACTACTGTATGGCAGCCCACAGGGGACCTAACTACTATATGGCAGCCCACAGGGGACCTAACTACTGTATGGCAGCCCACAGGGGACCTAACTACTGTATGGCAGCCCACAGGGGACCTAACTACTATATGGCAGCCCACAGGGGACCTAACTACTGTATGGCAGCCCACAGGGGACCTAACTACTGTATGGCAGCCCACAGGGGACCTAACTACTGTATGGCAGCCCACAGGGGACCTAACTACTGTATGGCAGCCCACAGGGGACCTAACTACTGTATGGCAGCCCACAGGGGACCTAACTACTGTATGGGAGCCCACAGGGGACCTAACTACTGTATGGCAGCCCACAGGGGACCTAACTACTGTATGGCAGCCCACAGGGGACCTAACTACTATATGACAACCCACAGGGGACCTAACTACTATATGACAGCCCACAGGGGACCTAACTACTATATGGCAGCCCACAGGGGACCTAACTAGTATATGGCAGCCAACAGGGACCTAACTACTATATGGCAGCCCACAGGGGACCTAACTACTGTATGGCAGCCCACAGGGGACCTAACTACTGTATGGCAGCCCACAGGGGACCTAACTACTGTATGGCAGCCCACAGGGGACCTAACTACTGTATGGCAGCCCACAGGGGACCTAACTACTGTATGGCAGCCCACAGGGGACCTAACTATTGTATGGCAGCCCACAGGGGACCTAACTACTGTATGGCAGCCCACAGGGGACCTAACTACTATATGGCAGCCCAGAGAGGACCTAGCTACTGTATGGGAGCCCACAGGGGACCTAACTACTGTATGGCAGCCCACAGGGGACCTAACTACTATATGGCAGCCCAGAGAGGACCTAGCTACTGTATGGGAGCCCACAGGGGACCTACTATATAGCAGCCTACAGGGACCTAACTACTATATGGCAGCCCAAATTGGACCTAACTATATGGCAGCCCACAGGGGACCTATCTACTGTATGGCAGCCCACAGGGGACCTATCTACTGTATGGCAGCCCACAGGGGACCTAACTACTGTATGAGGGCACAGTAGGGGGCCTTATAGTCACAAAGGGGCCTAACTTCTGTATGGGGGCACAGGGGGTCTTTACTATTTGATACTATATGGGGACTCAGAGGGGACCTAGTTACTATATGTGCTGGAGCGAAGAACCTAAAATGTTTCTCTGGCAGATTCTGCAGGAAGGGAGTTTTATGAATATTGTAAATTTAGCTTTGGCCTCACCCCCCCCCCCCCCCCATCCCCACCAGATTGTGGACAGAACGTGGTGCAGGCCGTTAGTACGTTGGGGACGTTGTTTCATACCTCAGGAGCAGATGGAGCAAATACTGCACAATGTTTAATTGTCATATTCTCTTTTATAGATTGTACCTGAGTCTGGTGTTGGGAAATGTGAATGTGACCCTCCTGAGCAAGCAAGCAAAGTAAGTGCAATAGATATGACTGTGACTTCATGCGCTATCAAACATTTATAGGCAGATGAAAGAACTGAAAGTAAAATGACATGAAAAAACATGAAATAGCTAAACACCTGCCATAATTCTATATTCTCATCGAGCCAAGTAGCCAGAACAAGGCGGCTCCTAGACTTTTTACAAAACTTTGGTTCCCATCATCCCAGGATGGTTTTTTGGGAAATGGAGTTTAAAGGGATTATCTAGCGCTACAAAATATGGTCACTTTCTTCCAGAGACAGCGCCGCTCTTGTTTTCAGTTTGGGCGCAGGTTTTGCAACTCAGTTCCATTGAAGTGAATAGAGCTTAAAGGGGTTATCCACCTAAGAGCGAAAAATTACATGCTCACCAAGCCCTCTGAGTACTATGAGCCGTCTCCCGTCTTTCTAGCTGCTGTCATTCCTGAGTTACATGTTTTTCAAAAAGCCGATCTATATCCAAGATAGGAAACTACATTTCCCATCATGCATCTCCCTGATTGGTCGGTTTATGTACTCGCCCCCTTAGCTTTCTTTCCTGCCCCCAGATATCATTACTATTGCACAGTAACAGGACTGTTTTTTTTCACTGATTTTGCATCACATCACCCCAGTATGTATTCCATACTAGCAGATGGTGTAGCAGAGCTGACGCGCGCATGGTGGAGCTATGTGCTGCATAACAGGCATTTGTCTACCGGGGGTTGTAGTGTAGGGTTAGATCTCTGCTTACTGATTGTGAATGAAAACCTTCTAGTTCCATCCAGACTCAAAGAACATCCATAACACTTACAATATACAGAGCAGTGACACAAAGACAGGTACATATGCCTGCATTCACTGACAGCAAGCAGAGATAGAACTATAACTTTTTATATCAAAGTGACCTAGGCGCAGAGACACATGTAAGTCTATGGAAACAGCACAGGTGCATGGGGATGATGCAGATGATGTCTCCTTGGGGTCGGCATACCACGTCAAGAGGCAGCTAACCCAACCTCCAGGAGATCACATGCCCTGTGACTAGAAAGGAAGGGGGAAGAGGGAGCTGAGCGTGGTCAGAGTGGACACAGGGAAAGGTGCAAGATAGGTTATACATGTGTAGTAGACATAGGGTGGTACTGGGAAGAGGGATTGTTTAGAAATTCACAACAGATGCCCACAGACCACCCACAGGCCATCCACAGGCCACCCCCAGACCATCCACGGGCCGTCCATAGATGTCGGGGTGACTGTAGGGGGGGGCATCCATAGATGTCGGGGTGACTGTAGGGGGGCATCCATAGATGTCGGGGTGACTGTAGGGGGGGCCATCCATAGATGTCAGGGTGACTGTAGCGGGGGGCATCCATAGATGTCGGAGTGACTGTAGGGACCATCCATAGATGTCGGGGTAACTGTAGCGGGGGCATCCATAGATGTCGGGGTGACTGTAGGAGGGACCATCCATAGATGTCACGGTGACTGTAGGAGCCATCCATAGATGTCGGGGTGACTGTAGGGGGGGGCATCCATAGATGTCGGGTTGACTGTAGGGGGGGGGCATCCATAGATGTCAGGGTGACTGTAGGGGGGGGCATCCATAGATGTCGGGGTGACTGTAGGGGGGGGGGGCATCCATAGATGTCGGGGTGACTGTAGGGGCCATCCATAGATGTCACGGTGACTGTAGGAGCCATCCATAGATGTCACGGTGACTGTAGGAGCCATCCATAGATGTCACGGTGACTGTAGGAGCCATCCATAGATGTCACGGTGACTGTAGGGGGGGGCATCCATAGATGTCGGGGTGACTGTAGGGGGGGCCATCCATAGATGTCGGGGTGACTGTAGGGGGGGCCATCCATAGATGTCGGGGTGACTGTAGGGGGGGCCATCCATAGATGTCGGGGTGACTGTAGGGGGGGCCATCCATAGATGTCGGGGTGACTGTAGGGGGGGCCATCCATAGATGTCGGGGTGACTGTAGGGGGGGCCATCCATAGATGTCGGGGTGACTGTAGGGGGGGCCATCCATAGATGTCGGGGTGACTGTAGGGGGGGCCATCCATAGATGTCGGGGTGACTGTAGGGGGGGCCATCCATAGATGTCTGGGTGACTGTAGGGGGGGCCATCCATAGATGTCGGGGTGACTGTAGGGGGGGGGCATCCATAGATGTCGGGGTGACTGTAGGGGGGCATCCATAGATGTCGGGGTGACTGTAGGGGGGGGGCATCCATAGATGTCGGGGTGACTGTAGGGGGGGCATCCATAGATGTCGGGGTGACTGTAGGGGGGGGCATCCATAGATGTTAGGGTGACTGTAGGGGGGGGGCCATCCATAGATGTCGGGGTGACTGTAGGGGGGCATCCATAGATGTTAGGGTGACTGTAGGGGGGGGCCATCCATAGATGTTAGGGTGACTGTAGGGGGGGGCCATCCATAGATGTTAGGGTGACTGTAGGGGGGGGCCATCCATAGATGTCGGGGTGACTGTAGGGGGGCATCCATAGATGTTAGGGTGACTGTAGGGGGGGCCATCCATAGATATCGGGGTGACTGTAGGGGGGGCCATCCATAGATGTCGGGGTGACTGTAGGGACCATCCATAGATGTCAGGGTGACTGTAGGGGGGGCCATCCATAGATGTCGGGGTGACTGTAGGGGGGGGCCATCCATAGATGTCAGGGTGACTGTAGGGACCATCCATAGATGTCGGGGTGACTGTAGGGGGGGGCATCCATAGATGTTAGGGTCACTGTAGGGGGGATCCATAGATGTCAGGGTGACTGTAGGGGGGCCATCCATAGATGTCGGGGTGACTGTAGGGGCCGTCCATAGATGTCAGGGTGACTGTAGGGGGGGGGCATCCATAGATGTCAGGGTGACTGTAGGGGGGGCATCCATAGATGTCGGGGTGACTGTAGGGGGGATCCATAGATGTCAGGGTGACTGTAGGGGGCCATCCATAGATGTCGGGGTGACTGTAGGGGCCATCCATAGATGTTGGGGTGACTGTAGGGGGGACCATCCATAGATGTCGGGGTGACTGTAGGGGGGGCCATCCATAGATGTCAGGGTGACTGTAGGGGGGATCCATAGATGTCAGGGTGACTGTAGGGGGGGGGCATCCATAGATGTCGGGGTGACTGTAGGGGGCCATCCATAGATGTCGGGGTGACTGTAGGGGGGGGCATCCATAGATGTCAGGGTGACTGTAGGGTGGGGCCATCCATAGATGTCGGGGTGACTGTAGGGGGTGGAGCCATCCATAGATGTCAGGGTGACTGTAGGGGGGGGGCATCCATAGATGTCGGGGTGACTGTAGGGGGGGGGGCATCCATAGATGTCGGGGTGACTGTAGGGGGGGGGGGCATCCATAGATGTCAGGGTGACTGTAGGGGGGGGGGCATCCATAGATGTCGGGGTGACTGTAGGAGCCGTCTCCATGTTTTTCAGGGTGTTTTTCACTGATTATATTTCTAAGTGTTTTATTTTTCTGTGTCAGATTTGCTTACAAAGATGAATATGAGAAATTCAAGTTATACCTCACAATGATCCTGATGGTCTTGTCTTTTGTCTGCCGTTTTCTTTGGAACTCCAGGTGAGTACATGGGAGGACGTGTAGATATTGGTGGTAAATGGATCAGTTTTTGCCTTCAGGATGACCCGTCACTATTCCTGACCTGTCTGTTTTTGCGGATTCCTGCAATACCTGAGAGATAATTCTAGAACATCTTTTCTTGTAGCTTTGTGCTGTTCCTAATCTATGACCAAAAAATCCAACTGGGTGTGACCAACCGGGGGCGTGTCCCTACACTGTCTGACACTATCCAATCACAGCTGACAGTGCCAGACAGTATAGGAACACGCCCCCAGCTGGTAACACCCACTTGGTTATAGAGTCAAACATGTCTAATAAGAATAACAGAGGAGCGGCACAATACAGAGCCACAAGAAAAGATGTTCCAGTATATTTCACCTGCTTAAAGGGGTTCTCCGTAATAAATAAATAATTGGGCATCCTGCCAGGGCTGCGAGGGGAATGACAGTGCCGTTTCCTGACATAGGGTCTGTAACATAGAATCCATGCTGATTGGCCATTTCCAGAGGGAGCGTCAGATCATCAGATGCTGCTGAAACACTCACAGCGGAAGAAGCCGGCAGCTGCGGGGATGGGGACAGGTAAGTATACATAACTATTATGTCCCCTGCAGCCTACTTATCGATTTATTCTGGACAACCCCTTTGAGCAGGTTCCGTTTCTTATTACTTATGTAGGTCAAGAATATTTAAAGATTCTTTTTATTTTGTGGCAGTCATTCTCTCATTACAATTTTATGTGTTTTTTTTTTCTTCTGTCTATAATTTCTTTATTGCCTTTTAGCATTTATCGCATCCCTAACATTTGTAGTTACAGTAACCCCATTGGTTTTCCTTCTGTTCTTCCTACAAAAACAATATACAATAAGTATAACGGAAACTTATTATATCGTGGTCGCTGTTATCCAGGTGCCCCCCCCCCCCTTAATGTTCTGCTTTCCAGTTTATATCTACGTAGCTGAAGTCCCCATAATAATAACTTTACTGAAGGGCAGTAACTATACGTTGTGTGGCAGAAGTAAGAGCTGGCAGGGCTACAGGTCCCCGCTCACCAACTTTACCCAAGCCATGCCTGTAGCCTTACTGACCCAGAGCCCTCCCTGGTGTATTGTGTACTATAGTGCATCAGAACATACAATACATTGGAGGAGGCTCTTAGTCACTAGCACTGTGTGCGCGGCAGGCTACCTGCAAATATCGCCCACTCTGCTGGAGGCTGCCGCACATACAGTGCTAAACCCCACCCACTCTGCTGGAGACTGCCACGCACACAGTACTAAACCCCACCCACTCTGCTGGAGACTGCCACGCACACAGTGCTAAACCCCACCCACTCTGCTGGAGACTACCGCGTACACAGTGCTAAACTCCGCCCACTCTGCTGGAGGCTGCCGCGCACACAGTTCTAAGCCCCGCCCACTCTGCTGGAGACTGCCGCACACACAGTGCTAACCACCGCCCACTCTGCTAGAGACTGCCGCGCACCCAGTGCTAAACATCGCCCACTCTGCTATAGACTGATGCACCCACAGTGCTAAACCCCACCCACTCTGCCAGAGGCTGCCGCGCACCCAATGGTAAACCCCACCCACTCTGCCAGAGGCTGCCGCACAGCCAGTGGTAAACCCCGCCCACTCTGCTGGAGACTGTCGCGCGCACAGTGCTAAACTCCGCCCACTCTGCTAGAGACTGATGCGCAAACAGTGCTAAACTCCGCCCACTCTGCTAGAGACTGTTGCGCACACACTGCTTGTGACACGGAGCCTGTAATGTAGTCTATGTTCTGATGAATTCTCCTGCTTGTTGATTGTTCTGTCCGGTATCAGGGAGTGTGGGGTGTAAGCATCGGGCTGTATAACAATGTGATCTCCACTTTTCAGGGTGACAGACGCCATGTTTAACTTCCTGCTGGTTTGGTATTACTGCACGCTAACTATCCGGGAAAGCATCCTAATAAACAACGGCTCCAGGTCAGAGTTCATCGTGTTATTCCCGTTTTCTAGTCTATGTCCATTGTATTATAAGATCGGTAATGTTATATGTGATTATTACCAAAACAGGTTCTTCAATCACATGTAACAGTTAAAGGGGAACCCCGGTTGAATTTTTCAAATTCAAATTTCATATCAGCTGGTGTCAGAATGTTAAATGTTGTAAATGACTTCTATTAAGAAATCTCCAGTCTTCCAGTACTTATCAGCTGCTGTATGTCCTGCAGGAAGTGGTGTATTCTCTCCAGTGTGACACAGTGCTCTCTGCTGCCACCTCTGTCCATGTCAGGAACTGTCCAGAGCAGGAGAGGTTTTCTATGGGGATTTGCTGCTGCTGCTCTGGACAGTTCCTGTACAAATGTCATTATTGGTATTGCCCTCTTCATGCCGACCCATGCTATAAGGATACAGTGTTAATTATGATGGATTAATAATGGTAAGAAAAATAGTTAAAAAGAACCTGCCCCATGGCTGTATATTGTCAATTGGCTTCCAACCCCCCCCCCCCCCCCAAAAAAAAAAAAAAAAATTCAAAAATGTGTATATAATTATAAAAATATTACATATCAGCACAAAAGAAGGGACCCAAACCTCAAACCTCTGGCTCTTGTGGCAGCAGATTGTCTCCCCCCCCCCCCCCCCAAAGAAAATTCATTTCTATTGTGCCAAAGTAATTATACTCTGAATGCAAAAAATGTCACTGTTACTTACATTTTTTTTGCAGAATTCAATAGTCCGCGCCATTTTAAGAAACTTTGTAATTGGGTTTATTAGCCGAAAAATGCATTTTTATCATGAGAAAGCAGTTTGAAGCTCTTCCCCCCCCCTGTCCTCATGGTTCTCTATGGAAAGGGGAGGGAGGGGGATGAGGCACCAAAACAGGAAAGAGTTAATTTACAGCTACATCACCTCTGAAGTCAGCACTGACCTCTGAATACCAGCTTTCATACAGCTCCCGCTGTGTAATCCTTTGTTCTCTGCTGGCGACTAATCTCCCTCCTCCCCCCTCCCCAGGGCACGACTGATATAAAAGAGTCGAGATTTCCTGAGAATGAGCAGTGGATGAGAGAGAGGAGGGAGGAGACCTGGGGAAAGTCTTTTTGAATGCAGATAATGGCAGATTTGCCTAATAAACCCAATTACAAAGTTTCTTAAAATCGCCTGGACTATTGATTTCTGCAAAAAAAAAAAAACCCAGTGACACTTGACACTTTAAGGGTTGTGATTTTCTGTCAGTATTTCAGGGTTTTCAGGGTTTCTGAGTATACAGAATGGCTCCCACCAGATCCTTTAGTGTGAGATGTTATTGTGGTGGTCGGGGGGGGTCGGGGGTCACATACATTATACATTCTGTGCAAATAGTGAATTAACATTTTTTTCATTCTGCAGAATTAAGGGCTGGTGGGTCCTGAACCATTATGTGTCCACCTTCCTGTCAGGTGTCATGCTGACCTGGTGAGTCCGAGTACAGACTGATTTATTCTTCCTGGTCAGATATCACATAGAGGGGGCATCTTCCACTGGTAATAGTGTTCTGTTCTGGAGCCCTGATTATAATGATATATCTACATAATAGACCCTGGTGGCTCAGACCCCCACCAATCATTCCTGGACGTGAGTGCCGCTGCGCGCTCTCCCTCAGCTCACTTCCAGCTCGCTCCAGTAGGTGGTCTCCATAGGAAGTTTATGTCTCCTACAATGAGGCAGAAAATGGAGGGAGCCGGGAGGTGAGGTGTACGGACAAACAGTTTTCCTGGCTATATCTAGTGATCTTCAGAGTCTGAACACTCAGGGCAAGCAAAACTTTTATCAAGTCTCTAGGTGATGGGAAGTTTAAAGGAGAAGTCTGGCAAAAAAATTTATGAAAGTTTTGTGTCGCCCCCCAAAAGTTATACAAATCCCCAATATACACTTATTACGGGAAATGCACATACAGTGCTGTTTTCCCAGCACTTACTACTGCATCAAGGCTTCACTTCCTGGATAACATGGTGATGTCACTTCCTGGATAACATGGTGATGTCACTTCCTGGATAACAGGGTGATGTCACTTCCTGGATAACATGATGATGTCACGACCCGACTCCCAGAGCTGTGCGGGCTGTGGCTGCTGGAGAGGATGATGGCAGGGGGATGCTCAGTGTCCCTCCAGTGCCCTGTGTCCCTCAGTGTCCCCCTGCCATCATTCTCTCCAGCAGCCACAGCCCGCACAGCTCTGGGAGTCGTGACATCACCATGTTGTCCAGGAAGTGACATCACCATGTTATCCAGGAAGTGACATCACCACGTTATCCAGGAAGTGACATCACCATGTTATCCAGGAAGTGACATCACCATGTTGTCCAGGAAGTGACGTCACCATGTTATCCAGGAAGTGACATCACCATGTTATCCAGGAAGTGACATCACCATGTTGTCCAGGAAGTGACATCACCATGTTATCCAGGAAGTGACATCACCACGTTATCCAGGAAGTGACATCACCATGTTATCCAGGAAGTGACATCACCATGTTATCCAGGAAGTGAAGCCTTGATGCAGTAGTAAGTGCAGGGAAAAAGCCCTTTATAAGCATTTCCTGTAATAAGTGTATATTGGGGATTTGTATAACTTTTGGGGGGCAATACAGTACATTAATAAAATTTTTTGCCGGACTTCTCCTTTAAGGGGATTATCAGGACATTATTAGGCCGGACCTGTGCACACAGCGAGTTTCCTGCAATTATTTATAATTGTTTTCTTTTTCAGGCCGGATGGATTAATGTACCAGAAGTTCAGAAACCAATTCCTTTCTTTCTCCATGTACCAAAGTGCGTATGTCGCCTCCTCACGATGAGTTACTGAATATCCACCTGCCTGATCAGTCTTATTGATAATCCTTCTCCCAATAGGTTTTGTCCAGTTCCTGCAGTACTACTACCAAAGCGGCTGTCTGTATAGATTGCGAGCTCTTGGGGAGCGGCATAACATGGACCTGACTGTGGGTATGTAAAGCAATATACAGGATTTATAGAAGAATATTATTAATCTTCTCTTTTGGAACATTTTATCATTGATATATTGAGTAACATCGACTCCATAAAACTCCATATATCTACTGGTCCTATATAGAGATGAGCGCAGCTTCAGCATCGTGCGGCATTTGATTACCGTCGGCTGATGAAGTCGGATGCTGCCCTAGGAAGTCCTGGAAAACATGGATACAGTCATAGACTCCTTAGGGCGGCATCCAACTTCATCAGTCACGGGTAATCAAATGCAGAATGACTGGTTTTGAGCACGCTCATCTCTAGTCCTAAACTCTTGGAGTTAAAGGGGTGCTCCCATCTGTTATGCTCCATCCACAGTGTGCAGAGGCTCGCAGCTCCACTCACTGGGGATTTCAGGGTCCACATCCTCAAGATCTTTGGAGGCCTCAGTGATCAGGCCCCCTGCAATCTCTTAGTCATGCCCTGTACTGTGCATGGTGCATAACTAACCCACAGAAAAAGCATAATTGAGGTTCCCCTTGTCTGAACATCTATTCTTAAAGGGGGCAAATCTAACCTGCTGATATGTCCCTATTGCGCAGAGGATGATTGTATGTCTCTTATCTTCATCCTCGGGGCCGTTTCCATGCACTTAGTAGTTCACTCCACGGCCAGTTTGGAGCACCGATCCGCCTTCTCTTTCTAATGATTATCAATGGAGCGGGCTGGATCATCACTAGGGGGCGGGGCAGTGCACCTAACGGTCTTACCAGACCGAGGAGTAAACGACAACTGCGCGGGAACGGGACCGAGGATGAAGGTGAGAGACATATCTTCATCCTTGGTGCCTCCTGTGCAATAGGTGAGTAACAGCAGGTTAGATTCGTCTATCATGCTTGATCGTTCCCCTTTAAGGAATTGCATGTATGTCCTGCACTTGTATTACTTCTGCTGTCCTTATAATATATTAGTGAAAGTAATTCACATAGGAGAGGAAAGCAGCCACAGGCCGTTAAGAAAAACCGATCCATTTTGATCATTTTTTTTTTTACAATGGAAAAACGGATCAAAACGGATGCAAACAAATGCATTCGTTTTTTTCTTCAGTTTTTTTGCAAAAAAACAGATGGAAAAAAAAACGGATCGCAAAAATGCAGTGTGAACCTAGCCTTACTATACGAATGCGAGAGAGAGAATTGCAGAGCGTTACACCTTGCTACCATTCACCGTTAAGTCTCCTTGTGTGTTTCAGAGGGTTTTCAGTCATGGATGTGGAGGGGATTGACCTTTCTCTTACCATTCCTCTTCTTTGGCCAAGTAAGTCTCTGCAGCCCAGGCTGATGGCTTTAGCTTTGTTGAGAATGTTTTAAGGCCTCACTCCACCATAATCCTTTCCAGTGGTAACCGAGCTCAGGACATCCAAGGTAGAGGATTACACTGATCACCATTCTGTCTTGGTGATTTAGTTTTTCTTGTCCGTCACATTGTCCCCCTTTCATCATCCAGTAATTCTAACTAACTGAGAGGTGCCCCTTAGCCTTCTGGGCCCTGTAGCAGCTGGTATGTCTGCTACCCCATCCGGTAGACGTCGTCTACAGCACTGCTACACAGACTGTAAGGGAGGTCTCGCCAATGAGTTGCCCCCAGTTGTCGGTGAGACCCAATGACTATAAACGCCATAATCCTTTCCCCTGGCCGCAACATTCTCTGGTCTAGTAACACAGTGGACATATTTTGTACCTGTTTTAAAGGACAAGGCCAAAAGTATTTTTTAATATGTTATTACTTATGGAAAGTTAGACAAATTCCTAATGTACATTAATTATGGGAAATTCACATATAGGGCTATTTCCCTTATATTAGTAGATCAGAGAGTCTTCACATTCTCTCAAAAACCACGTCAAGAATCAGATGTAATTCCTATTGAGTGTTCAGCAGGGGGCGAACTATATGTAGAAGTCTATGGACTGTATTGAAGTATATAGAAGAGTATGTAATGTAATGTAAAAACTACACTTTATTAATGGACTATGTTTATGGAATAATTTGGGGAGCAAGGACACTTTCTCCCCAAACGGAGGGCACCGAGCAGGGAGGGAGAGAGGTGCTTGTGCATCTAACTACCTCCTCCCTCCCTGCTTGGGGCTGTGGGAAAGATAGACACTACTACTCCTCCCATCATCCCCCCCCCCCCTCAGCTGACACACATCTGGTCCCCATCAACAATCCCCCAGCCTCCCCACGTCCATTCACTTCCCTGCCATCCTTGGTCCCAGATGTCACCCCCGGCAGCTTTTATCATCAGGGACCGAGTCGGCAGGACGCAGGGGCGGCAGTGAGCTGCAGTCCGGGACAGCAGGGAAGTGAAATAAAGGGCAGTTTTTGCATTACACACTCTTCCTTTTACTTCAATACAGTGCCATAGACTTCTTCATATACTGCGCCCCCTGCTGGACACTCCATAGGAATTACACCCGATTCGTGACGTCATGTTTGAGAAAATTTGAAGCCTCCCTGATCTAAATTAAGGGAAATAGCCCTATATGTGCATTTCTCATAATAATGTACATTAGGAATTTGTCTAACTTTCCATATTTAATAGCATATTAAAAAATACTTTTGGCCGAACTTTTCCTTTAATGTTATACCGAGTTTTAGAGACAAATAAAAAGGTATACAAAGTAAATTATAAGAAAAGAAAAAAAAATTATGGTGTTTTGTGGTATGTCTAAAGTGTAAAGCCGCACTATAAATGAGGGCCGAGCCACAACCAAAAATCCACTGCTGGCAGGGGGATGCAGGAACATAATAGAGAATGTATACTTACCAATCCCCCTAGCGCTATGTCGCTGCTTCTGAAACCCCTCTGGCTCCTGCAATGTTACGACCCGGGCTCAGGAATGCCCACTCAGCCAATCCGTGACTGGGGCGGGACACCACTGCTGTCACCTATTGGCTGGGCGGGTACTTTCCCCCAGGTCGTGAGGTACTAGGCAGCTGGGAGAAAATGAAGTCTGGTGCTGTCAGAGAGGGGGTGATGTGGCACTACTGGGGCGGGTAAGTATAAATTTTTTATCACGTTCCTGCACCCCCCCAGGGGATTATTATTTGAGGCCCAAACTACTTTAATCAGGTGTTGGCCGCACATCCACTATTACACAGGGTAGATGGCAAATTATTTTTAAATATGTCAAGAGTAAGCGATCAGCCAACTAGTGAGTGCTTGCTCATTCGTCTGCTGATCTCAACCTATTACACGGCGTGATATCTGCCAGATAATCAGCCCGTATAATTGAGTCTTTAGCAGTCATGCTGTGTAATGGATATGCTGTGTTTGTATTGCAGTTCTGGCAGCTCTATAACGCAGTTACCCTGTTTCAGTTAGCCAGGCATCCGGAGTGCAAGGAATGGCAGGTACTCTATCCTATGTCTATTCATGCTGAAAAGCATATCCTTCATCCAGCTGTGTCTTCTATCTGTAAAAACACTTTAGAAACACAGCACATTATAGTTTATAATTTCAACACTGTTGAAATTAAGTGGATGGCCGTCATTTAATGGCAAATAACGGGCGTAGTTTTGAAATAACTAATTATTTGCCATTACTTGACGGCCATCCACTCAATTTCAACAGTGTATGAGCATAGCCGCTCTGTGTTTTCAATCCACACGTCTGTCGCCAGTGTATACGCATTTCGACCGACAGGAGCATGCAGACAAACTGCTAAATGGGCGCGCGCAGCCTTCACCAGCAACAGGGAGGAGGAAGTAGTGGTGAGGTGTTACGAAGTGCGGCACAAGCGCCTTACATCACTACTTCTCTTTGACACTCGTTTCAAATGTATCAGCAAGATTGTGGAAAATCTACAGCGCCGATGGTTTCAAGAAAGATACCAGACACAAGAGGGTGCACACATCTACACTACACTGTCAGCACCTCAGGACCAGCCCAGGTGCGGACAGATCTCCATCTTATGTGTCTTGATCCTGATATCAGTGTTTTTTTGCAGGTTATCATGTGCGGACTGCCTTTCCTTGTGCACTTCATGGGAAATTTCTTTACCACCCTCAGAGTTGTCCAACAGAAATTCCAAAAACAGAAAGAAGGGAAAAACGAGTAGGGCCATAGTGAAATATAGCCTTGCGACCGGACAAATCCTTCCTGTGACGGTATACTCGGATGATGCCTCTTCTGTATTCAGCCTAATAGGCTGTTCAGTTATAAAGAAGACGACCTAGAAAGTGCCAGTAGTTAAACACTCCTTAAGCGTCTTCATACACTCCACCAATGGTTCAGATATAAACCTGTTCTCGGTTTCTTGCTGTTTGTATATTTACTGTTATACAACTCGGCAGATTATGGTGCAAGAATAAAGAGCAAGACCGTGTTTAAAGGGAACTGAATACTAATGTCTGTAGACAAAACGTCTAGAACGTCTGTTTTCTTTAAGCCGGGCAGCTCAGGTTTTGTTCTTCTTCCGTCCTTGTTTGTACAAGCCTGATCTGCAATAAACTCTTTTCAGAAATTTGGTTTTGTTTTGACTGTAATAGCAGACACCGAGGTGGAGAAGTAGCAGAGTTTCTAGAAATATCCCTTTTTTCTTAGAGATGAGCGAATTTACAGTAATGAATCAAATTGCTTCGTTATCTTGGCAATCTGCTCATTGGCCAGCCCCACCCCGAGTGCCTGGAAAAGCTGGATCCAGTCCTGGAAACTTCTTACTTTCCCAGCACCCAGAAAGGAACAGAGTTAAAAGGCAGCAGCTGATGAGTGGACTGCAGAGATAAAAGTGATTCGATTTGTTGTTACTAGAGATGAGCGAACCTGGAGCAGCTGGAGTCCATCTGAACCCGAACGTTCGGCATGTGATTAGTGGCAGCTGCTGAAGTTGGATAAAGCCCTAAGGCTATGTGGGAATCATGAATATAGTCATTGGCTGTATCTATGTTTTCCAGACAACCGTAGAGCTTTATCCAAGTTCAGCAGCCCCCGCTAATCCAATACCGAACGTTCGGGTTCGGATCGACTCCAGCTGCTCCAGGTTCGCTCATCTCTAGTTGTTACTGTTTATTTGCTCATCTCTACTTTTTTTCTAATCCTTTTTCGGTGTAGGCTCTTGGCCACTAAAAAAAATATGATTTTCAATTTGAATTGTAATGACGTGTTTATTGGAATTAATTTGCAGTTAGGTCCATAGATTTGGATACAGGCACAAATTTAGTTTTTTGAAAGACATTCAAGTTATAATTATATGACAGAGTCCAGAATTAAATCTTTGATTTCAGGGAATCCACATTAACATTGGGGATGAAGGGTTTAAGAGCTTCACCTCCTCATCAATGAATCAATGACCCATGTTCGTGAAAGGGTTAAGCAGATAAAAGGCCTGGAAATGATTTGACGTGTGCCGATGCTTCCTGGATTTATGTAGAGTTACAACGCTCTGCATAAATCCTGTGCACCCCGCTCTGTCCCCTCTCCACCCCTTCCCCGACTGGCGTAGAAGGGCCAGATGCGAACATTTATGCATGTGCAAATAGATTTATTCACACCTGCGTCAAAATGCGGGAGATAAGTGGAAGTTGTTTTCACCCACCTTACTCTCTGGGCACGCCAGGAAAAGGGGTTCTGGCTGGCATACCACTTGGGGGTAAATGGGGTGCTGACAGTTTGCAAATTGGGCCTTAAAATTTATGTTTTCAGGCTATTAGTGGTTTTGTGAATGAGCTACATTAGTTATCTGGGATTGAACCGGTCCAGATCAGGAAAGGCTTTGTGATGTACAATCTCTTGGCCCTGATGACGTCACCATCCCAAAGAGAAACAAAGACTGACACCAGTATAAATTTAAGGTGTTTATTTTATTTCAAAGGTTAATGCATATTTAAAATTATTTACAATCATTGATATTATTTTATTAAAAGCTCATTTTGAAAAAAGGGAAACAAAAACTGACAAAAATATGTTTAAACACAATGCACAGAGGTTATCAGACTAAACATAAGAGAGTACGGAGACAATGTGATGATAGAAACCCTGGATGAACCGATAAATTCCAATGTTACTTCCATCCATCCTGCCAACTCCTGCCTGGGATCATCACCCAGCAGATCAACCTTTATTTTAGGCCAAGTTCTCACACAGTAAAGCAAAATACTGCAGTAAAATAGGTATAAAATACAGCAAATAATCTAACAATGTGCTTAAAGTCTGGAAGTCCGTACAGAAATGCATGTTTTTTATTATGTCTGCATAGACTGATAATTCTCCATAACCCATTATTAGACTAAAAATAAAGCTACTTTTTATACCTCACAGTTTCTATTTTACAGTGCGTAAACCTAGCCTTAAAGCGATACTTTAGTCAGCTAATCCCCCCCCCCCCCAAACTGCAGGTATTATTTATCCACTCATCTGAAGTGGAGGGGGGGTGATTAGGTGACTACAGTATCGCTTTAATGTGCCACAAGTCATACAAGTCAGAACTTAAAGGGGTTATCAAGCATTAGAAAAACACAGCCGCTTTCTTCCAGAGACGACACCACTCGTCTCCAGTCCAGTTTGGGGGCAGGTTTTCTAACTCTGTTCTATTGAAGTCAATGGAGCTTAATTGTAAACCGCACCTGAACTGGAGATAGAGCGGTGCTGTCTCTGGAAGAAAGCGGCCATGTTTTTCTAACGCTAGATAACCCATTTAACACCAAGTCATTTCATAGCTGTGTATAGTGATGTGAACATAATTATGCAATGTGATGGAGCCCAAAGAAAGAAGAAATATAGCAACTTTATTTACTCCATTTACCAGTTCTATCCACCAAACTACAGAAGGGCCATTTACACACAACCTACATAACCGCAGATTAATAGAAAGCTGATTCTGACCTATTCAGACTAAGGCATTATGGAATAAATAAATAAGGTGCAGGGATGGGTATCTACAAGTGCTAGAACAGATTTACATGTATGTATGTGCGATACACTATTCTATAATGTGAACCCACTAGCACAGACCTGGGCCGTTCCCCAGCAGCTCAGCTAGACCACAGCAGCCGCACATCTGGCTTCTTCTACAAGATGGCTACACCTTGGCTCCACAACCCAAGGAAAACTTCTATGAATATCGTAGTGCCCCTTATGCACTGGAACTAGAGATGAGCGTGACTTGGATCACTCGCCATTTGACTACCGGTGACTGGAGAAGATTAATGCAACCCTAGGGAGTCTGGGAAAACATGGATACAGCCATAGGCCATAGACTATCCATGTTTTGTAGGGCTCCCTAGGGTTACATCCAACATCACCAGCCACCAGTATACAAATGTCAAGCGTTCCGACCCGTGCATGCTCATCTCTAACTGGAACATTTCCCATTCATTCTAGAAGCAATAGGCACTGAAACTACTACCTGCCATATAAAACTCATCTGATGGGGCTTGAGAAAGGCCTTGTAAGCTGAAGGCACAAAGAAAAGCAGCTTCTCAGATTTTTATAAATCACTCTTGTGTTTTATTGTGGAGACTATGGGACTTGCGGATGTTCTGTTCTACAGTCGCCATGGATGATCAGCCATCTAGCCGATCGGGCATCCTATGGATCCTCATATTTAACCATTAACAAAGCTGCAAATAAAGAACTGTATAACTATATTAGTGAAATTAGCCTAAAAGTATCAAAAAAGGTAAAATACATAAGATTCTTCAGTGTAGAATATATTGTAGCTCATCGATCGTTAACCAACACATGATCCAAAAAACAGCAACATGATATGAAAACAGAAGTGTTCCGCGTGTGTCTAATTGTCCTCGATGCAGACC
Source organism: Dendropsophus ebraccatus (assembly GCF_027789765.1). Classification (NCBI taxonomy): domain Eukaryota; kingdom Metazoa; phylum Chordata; class Amphibia; order Anura; family Hylidae; genus Dendropsophus; species Dendropsophus ebraccatus. The sequence goes on from NC_091458.1 coordinate 158,862,388, forward strand.
CACCATGCGTCATGGTTCAAGCCCCTCCCCCTTCCAAAAAAAAATTAAATAAAATAAAAATTCTGAATGGCACAACCAGGGATAAGTGTCCATTTGCATTACACTGACCGAGCATGGATATCCTCCTAGTGGACCGGACAGTTTCTTGACCAGTATAGTTGAAAACATAATTTAAGAGGATTACATTTGGAACGGTACTACACCATCTCAGCTGCAGGCTTTAAAAAGGATTCTAAAAAGACAGAGTCTATTTGATTTACGTAAACCGGCTCACGCAGATCTCCAGCAGAAGCTCTAGACAGTCCTCTCACTGCAGGCTGGGTGGGAATTAACTCCAGACGTCTTGGGAGTAGCGGCCCTTGGTCATTAGTTTCTTGATGTAATCTACTGCCTGACTGTGATCCATCTTGCCATACTCTTCCACAATGTCATAGAACGTCTGCTGCACGTCACGAGCCATATAGCGGGCGTCACTGCGAGGAGGAAATAAAACAAATGAACACCGGGTTTACTATCCCCTAAAGTGAAACTTCTATTACCAGTGTGGGGGGGTTATGGCTATGTTCACACGCAGGAAAAAAGAAAAATTTATATAACAATATGGCCGTTGTTTTGAAATAACCGTATTTGCCATTAAATGACGGCCATCCACTAAATTTCAACAGTGTGTAAACATAGCCTTTCTGGTTTAGGTTGAAAAATACTTGGCAAAATACTGTGTGGGAACATAGCCTTAGGCTGCATTCACACTACTTTTTTCATCCATTTTTGCAAAAAATTGCATGAAAAAATGTATGCATCCATTCTGATCCATTTTTCCATTGAATTCCACTATTTAAGAACAAAAAAAAAAAAAGAAGAAGTTTATGCTGACTTAAATGAGGGCAGCATAAGCTAGTGACAGAAATCGGTGTATTACTTACATCATTCTGTTCAGCCGTTCTCCTCAAATGCAGAATAGGATTCTTGACAAACCCCTCCCCCCGCTCTCCAGCTGCTAAATGACAGGTGACTGCCTATACTCAATAGGTACAGATAACTGCCAATCAGCAGCTGGTGGGCGGGGTTTTCTGAGTCTCATGAATATCCAGGACTACTGGGCTCATGCACATAATGGAGAGGACTACTTATTGTCCATGTTATTCAGGAGGAGATCTCCGAATCGGCTGTAAGTGATCCATCATTCTGTTCAGCTTCCCTGTCACTAATTTATGCTACCCTGAGATAGGACGCCAGAAACCTACTGACAATCCTTTTTAGGCTATGCTCACACACCGTCAAAATTAGGTCTGTTTTTAATGTTGTCCGTCTAATAAAACAATGTCACTCTGACGGTGTGTGAACATGGCCTAAAAAACTTCTGATATACTTGATAGGAAAGCTTGGCTGTATATGACTAAGCAAGCACACTGAGTGGTATAGAGAAATCTCCTAAGGAGATACATATACGCAGCTTTGGTTTGTTTTTTTTGCTATGCCATTTATGTATCACTTATTATGAGTTACGAGTTACGCAAATTGTGTAAAAAGCTGTTTTTGGCTTCCCAACCACTTCTGGCACGCACAAACTGGGAACATCCTTTTAACCACAGGACATCAAACGTTTGGGAAACGTTCTCTTCAGATCAGTGAAGGCAGTCTCCCGTGAATTCCATAAGACACTCACCCGCACACATAGATATGCGCATTCTCCTCACTTATCAGCTTCCACACATTTTCCTTGTTCTTCTTTAGAAGATGTTGGACATAAATCTAGAAGAAAAAATAATTGATATATTAAATTCTGCAATTACAAAAGCTATTAAAAAAAAACTTCATTAGTGTTGAGGAAGCACTGGAGATATTTTAATGCTCGACTCGAGTAACCATTAAAGTCAATGGGAGACTCAACGATTTACTCGGGTGCCCCCTGCTCGGCAGAGAAGAGGAGACGGGAGGGGACAGTGTCTGGTTCACCTGAAAACCTTTGAAAGTGATGGAAACTTCCATAGAAACAGAACGGGGGCAGCAGAATGTGGCCAGAACTCGCTCACCTAACCGAGCGGAGAGGTTTCTAATAAGCTGATCATGTTCTGCTGATTCCATTGGAAGTCTGGACTGAACCCTTCTATCAGTGAATGCGCTGTTGAACTAAAGGTCCCATAAACGCAGACAGCTTATTTGCCAGAGTAATAGAGCCAGCGATCAGCTGACGAGTGAGCAATCACCACCTGATCACTCCCTGTAATAAGAGATGTGCGGCCGAAGGCTGATGGGGTGGGGGGGGGATGATAAGGGCTGTGACAGTGGGAGGTCCAAAAATCTAAAACAAACATCTGATTCTAAACCTTATAACACTCCCTGGTGTCCTCCTGCAGAGTCTCCAGGTCCACTACTGCCAGCAATTCTAACATGGACCAGTCGTAATAGTGACAGAGCACTCAGCCAATCGCAGAGCACCACGGACAATGATTAGCTGAGCAGGCTGTCACTCCCAACAAGAGTTCATCTGAGACCTGGAGACACTGCTGCAGGACACCAGGGAAGTGTAGATAGGTAAGAATTTGTTTAGGTTTTAGGGCAGCACTATTACATAACAAGGCTTGATAATCAAGTGGCCAACAGCAGATGCTTAATTTTTGACAGGTTCCAGTATCAATTTAAAGTTATTCTATTCAACTCATTATTGAAATTCTTGTAATGGACGTGGAGACTCCAGATGATGATCCAGAGTAATTCTTGTCCAATTCTACAAGTCTCCTGTATCCTACTCTACCACATATTTCCCATAGCTTCCATCAGGGGAAGACTAGGTAGGATTTTCTTATACTAGCATACTGCTACATGATTTGCTAGTATGAAATATTTTAGCGCCCCCTATTGGTCAGAACAAGAACAGATCAGATTACACACATTATGTGCACAAATAATGGTCCAACCACAATACTCAATTACCTTTTCTTTCTGATCTCGCGAGAAGGCAACATGCAGCTGGGTGAGGACGCCATCTTTGTGAAACTGACCAAGTTCTCCCTTGTAAAGATAATCTTCTTGTTCATGCCGACAGCCGTAATACAGAACAGTTTCTCCAACCTCCTTACCTGTACAAAAGAAAAATATTCACAGTGCTACATTTTACACGCTCAATAAATTAAACATGAATTGTGAAAGAAGAGTGGTTTTCCGAAAGTAGCCCTAACGCAATTTTACATCAAAATAAAAATAAAATCACGTTTGTGGCTAAAAAGTCTAACCCAAGCAGAGGCGGGACGTACAACACTACCTGAAAGAGAAAAATATAAAATGTGCAGAGTTCATGTGCAATGAGAAGGCAACGCTCCGCACCGGTACAAACACTCACCTTGCTGCTTCAGCAATTCCCGTTCTTGGATAAATCCAACAAATGGAGCAATACCAGTGCCAGGCCCAATCATGATGACTGGTGTGCTGGGTTTAAATGGTAGTCGGAATTGAGATTTGCGGACGTACATGGGCACAGTTGATTTGTGTCCGTTGTTATTTGGCTGTTTGTTTTTCAGCCAGTTTGTGGCGACACCTTTGTTCTGTCGTCCAGTCTTGGTCTCATATTCTACTACAACAGCACAGATGTGTATGGAATTGGAATGAACCTAGAGCAGAAATAATGCAAAATTGGAATGCAACATTGTATTTTTCATATATCTCTTGTATTATTCTAACACAATACTAACTGATAGGTCATGGTTGGTACAGAATTGTAAATGCAGGTCAAGGCTGGGTTCACACTACGTATATTTCAGTCAGTATTGTGGTCCTCATGTTGCAACCAAAACCAGGAGTGGATTAAAAACACAGAAAGGATCTGTTCACACAATGGTGTAATTGAGTGGATGGCCGCCATATAATGGCAAATATTTGCTGTTATTTTAAAACAACGTCTGTTGTATTGAAATAATGGCCGTTATTTACTGTTATATGGTGGCCATCCACTCAATTTCACCATTGTGTGAACAGATCCTTTGTGTTTTTAATCCACTCCTGGTTTTGGTTGCAATATGAGGACCACAATACTGACTGAAATATACATAGTGTGAACCCAGCCGAAGACTGTACTGTAGTTTAGGATCAATAGAAGATGAGCAACATAATAGTTACGTCAGGATTACATGCAAATTATATCTACAGACTAATTATAAAATGGTGCTCAAGACATATTATACTACACCACACAGCACAATAATCAAGCAGTCAGACTGCGCACAAAACCCTTGAGTCATTCATGCAGCCATGAAAACTGACAGGGCAGATATGTATTAATCCATGCTGTCAGTTTCTAGATCACACAAGCAGCGCATACTTACCTTCTGTGCTGCTGTGTGATCCGGCATCCTGCCCTCCAGTGACAGCTGTATGTTCAGGCCGCCGCCTCCTCCAGCTGTCAATTATTCTGGAGAAGGCGTTGGCTTGAAGATACTGCCAGTGGGTGAGATGCCGGATCACACAGCACTGTAGGTAAGTATACACTGCTTGTATGATTCGCAAACTGACAGCACGGATATATGCATATCCATGCTGTCAGATTCCCTTTGCTATTGGCTGCACACCGCCAGTTTAGTCCAAAAGATATGAACGGCCGAGGATCAGGCATTGTCCCGCTCCTCAGCTGATCGCTGTCACTTTTACATGGGCCGTTTATTGGCCTAAGGAGTGTCTCTAGAAACGCTCCTGGCCAATAACCAGGCTGTGTAAGATGCCATTACCTGGCATAAGTAGCAAATAATAAAGACATGGTGGCACTTATAGTCCGGGGTGGAATACTCTAGCATCTTCTAAGAAACTTACTTTTGAAGAGGAGGCAATAGAGTAGTATCGGGCCTGCAGACGCGGCAATAATTCACAAAGGTGATCGAGGGGTGGACGCAGTGACGGAACATCTTCTAGAATCGCCAGAATATTTCTTCTTGCTTCCAAAACCCAATTAAGATATAAGGCCTGGAAAAGATGACATACCATGTATTAGCAAAAAAAGGATAGCTGCTGTGCTGCGGGAGAGGCGGCTGATCCGCGCTCAACTCATCACTTGTAGTCGCCCTCTGGACATTGGTCATAAAACGCTCCTCCTGTAATTGAAGGCAATAGCTGAGAAAGGAGCTGAGAGGTCATGGGTTACGATCTGCCTGAAGCAATGAAACAAGCGACACATGTACAGTACTAAATTCCTACTCCTTCTGACCTCACAGGGCTAGGAGCTCACCTTGCCGTCAGGCGCAGAGGAGGCCATCTTACGTAGATGCTCTTGCTCTTTTGGATCCGTGGCGTACTGGGCGAGTTCATAAAGTACATTGGTACGTGGTGGATTGGTTATATCCAAGTAATAGGTGAGCGCTGTGCGATATGTGGTTGGACAAGGGAAGGGATGCTTCTTATTAGATTCCTCTGCAAGAAGAAAAAAAAAAAAAGCGATGCAGGAGATGAGACCTAAAACAACGAGGCCGATTCCTGGGGCAGAAACCAGTGAACAGACTGCGCACCATTTATCAGGGATTTTAGACACATTGTGCACTGTGCTTAAAGGGAATCTGTCAGCTGTAACTCCAATGCTGTTACATTGCTGACACTGTGAGGACAAGGAGACACATGGTACCTCTCATATATCCAGCTGTGCTTCCAGAATGTACAAATAGCTGCAAGCTGTAATGTCTCTTCTCTCCCCCTCCCTGCTTGACTGACACCTGGAAGCAGAGTCCCAGTAGGGTCAGGGATGGGAGGGGAAGGAGATGTTAAAGTAGGGTCAGGAATGGGAGGGGAGGAGATGTTAAAGTAGGGTCAGGGACGGGAGGGGAAGGAGATGTTACAATAGGGTCAGGGATGGGATGGGGAGTAAGGAGGTGTTACAGCAGGGTCAGTGATGGGAGGAGATGTTACAGTAGGGTCAGGGATGGGAGGGGAAGTAAGGAGGTGTTACAGTAGGGTCAGGCATGGGAGGGGGAGTAAGGAGGTGTTACAGTAGGGTCAGGGATGGGAGGGGGGAGTAAGGAGGTGTTACAGTAGGGTCAGGGATGGGAGGAGAACGAGATGTTACAGTAGGGTCAGGGATGGGAGGGGAGGAGATGTTACAGTAGGGTCAGGGATGGGAGGGGAGGAGATGTTACAGTAGGGTCAGGGATGGGAGGGGAGGAGATGTTACAGTAGGGTCAGGGATGGGAGGGGAGGAGATGTTACAGTAGGGTCAGGGATGGGAGGGGAAGGAGATGTTACAGCAGGGTCAGGGATGGGAGGAGATGTTACAGTAGGGTCAGGGATGGGAGGGGGAGTAAGGAGGTGTTACAGCTTGCTGCGCTGCAGGAGCTCGGGAAAGCCTCTTAGATAGCTGTTGGGTAGAGACACGCGTTTTACCTGTCATTGGGTTGGAACACCAAAACATCCGTGCACATTATTGGCATGAATTTAGTAACAGTTTAGACCGATTAGTTGGCTTAACAGTCTAAAGATAAGCCAAATGTGTAAACCACCATGAGCCACAATATATTGTTTAATCATTAGACATTGGTTTAATATACTTCATTAGGGGTCTCCACAGTTATCGCTGGGGGAAGCTGCAGCCATGTATTTCATGAAAGAACCAGAAACAAAAGGAAAGAGCACACAATGGAGTCTCGTACGTATTCCAGGCGTAAAGAAAACTCTGCAGAACTAGAGATGAGCTCAACTGGAGCGTGCTGGAGTCCGATCATTCGGCATCTGATGACTGGTGGCTGAAGCCGAATACAAACCTAGGAATTCTGGGAAAACATGGACACAGTCCCTGGCCTATGGCTGTATCAATGTTTTCCCGGACTTCCTAGGGCGGCATCCAACTTCTGCTGAACAATCAGACTTGAGCATGCTATACAGAAGCTAAGCTTGTCCTACAATTTACCTTGGCTTTAGCTTCTCTCTCTTTTAGAGAGTACCAGAGTACAAAGTACCAGCAGGTGACACAGAGTCTATGTCATCTATTCTTCTCCCCCCGTTATAGCAGAGCACAATCTCGGCCGTGACTCGGCTGTACGAGGTTGGAGACAAAGGTCACTTCTGTATTTCTTGGAAAGACTTACCATCGAGATTGTTCAGCGATATCACCGTGTCAAGGTCTACGCCTAGAAGTTCTCCTAGTTTATTAACTATTGAGGATTCATTAGCTGGATAAACGGCCACGTGATCTCCTGACTCGTACCTAGAAGGAGAAGAATACATAAAATACTCTCTCCTAATCGGTCACTAACTACACAAACAGGTTACGGATTACTTCAGAGCTGAAATCTCTCAGATCTCTACATCACTTCATACCTGGTGATCTCAATGTCCCTGCCTCCCGGCTCCCTGTGCCTGCGCACACTACAGACAGTAGTACCGTAACAGATAAGAAGGGGGAGGCGGCTTATCAGTACAGAAAGAAGCCGTTTTGTCTAATAAGATATATTACAGAATTTCTTAGAATAACTTGTACTACTCTTTAATGGAGAAGTCCGGACGATTATAAACTCTGGCAGCCGGCGGGGGAAATTTGATCAGGAGTATGAACATACCTCCGCCTGTGTTGAGTGGCGGGACCGGCCTGGGAACCCCCACCGGGCTACGGGATCTCCAGTGCTGAAACATCACAACCCAGCTGATGGACTAGCCTCTTAACCAGTCACCGATTGGCTGAGTGACCATTCCATCAGCCGGGACAGGTATTTTGCCCCGAGTCATGACATCATCATAACTCAGGGAATGGGTCCCACGGCCACGCCCACTGCTCACCACAGGCACAGGGAGAGCAAAGTTAGGACTCCTGATCAAATTCCTTACTGTCAGTTGTCAGATTTTAAAAGAATACTAGATTTGACTGTACTTTTGTTACATCACACGTCATGGTGCTTGTTCCAGTAAAAAGTGATCTTTTATCATCTGCAGATTGGGATAAGTGGCCGGGGCTTCGTGACAAAGGACCACTTAGCCACGCCCCCTGTGACATCATCACCACGTAGGCCTAGACCTTTAGGTCGGCTTTTCCAATGGCAGATGAGCGGCAGGGCTAAGTGGCACTTTGCCAGTGAAGCCCCGCCCACTTCTACAAATCTGCAGATGATACAAGATTACTTTTTACTAGAACAAGCACCATGATGTATGATGTAATATAAGGTATGAAAACTTCTAAATTTACCCATTACACCTGTGTAGAGATGTCATAGTGCAAAAACGGGTCCACCCAAGCAAGAGGCACTATTAAAGGGAACCTGTCACATTGCACATGCAGTCTGATAGTTGTTAGAAAGTTCGAATTAGTAATTTATTCAATAAAGCACACTCATTTTCTATAAATATTATATATATATATATATTTAAATTCTCTAAAACAAAGTTTTAAACAATGGTTTGAATTAACATTATACATATGGCCAAACTGTGGGCAAAAAAAAAAAGAAACTGAACCCAGCAAGAAGTCCCCGTCCTTTGTACACTGACGCAAGGAAAGCCACCCTGTTCATCGTGCAGGTCGTATATCAACTGAGGGAAATTAGATTATTAACTTTTGCTAATTCTATTATCAGCTCTGCGGCTTACCAGGAGACAATGCTCTGTGTTATGTGGCAACAGAGGTTTTGGGGCTGTGTGACAGGAGAGCTGACCATACGATGCGAGTATCCCCATGATTCTCTGCTACTGAATGTGGACGCGCAGCAGCTGTACACATGGGCAATGAAGGGAGACACCTAGTGGCCATATGTATAACATTGATTTAAACATAGAAAACTTTAAAATAAATAATTGAGTATATCAAAAAGAAAAAATAAATAAATACATTTTGTAACTTGCAGTAAGTAGCATGTTCTGTATGTGCAGCTGGTTACAAGGACAATAGAAGTGATATACAACATTACCTGATCTTTGAGCCGCTAATATCCAGCTCCAGATGCATCAGATACCGTTCTCCACCTTGGTTCAGTTTGCGGTTCACAGTTACCGTGGCCAGGAAGGGGTTTTTGGCATCAAAAGGTCTAAAATACAAAAGATCCGTGACCACTCAGATACTGGAGACAATTCCCAAGGTGTTTTATCTGTTTTCCGGCTACGGGCGCCTCTGCAGACATTTGTTGCGTCTTTCTGCTCAATCATTGTGGAGAA